>NW_026749420.1:0-1775 GCF_022355385.1 Mustela nigripes
AAAGATTTTATTTATTTACTTGAGAGAGAGACAGTGAGAGAGAGCATGAATGAGGAGAAGGTCAGAGAGAGAAGCAGACTCCCCATGGAGCTGGGAGCCCGATGTGGGACTCGATCCCGGGACTCCAGGATCATGACCTGAGCCGAAGGCAGTCGTCCAACCAACTGAGCCACCCAGGCGTCCCATATCTTTGTAATTTTGATAGGTATTGCCAAAATGCCCTTATGTTTGGACCCAGATTCTCCCATTGATTATAAGGGATAATGTGTATTTCTCCCTTGAAAGCTTTATTCAGATTAAATTGACATACAACATTGTGTAAGTTTAAGGTGTACAATGTGATAATTTGACATATGTATATATTGCAAAATATTTACCGCAGAAGGCTAGTTACTACATTTCACATAATTCACGTAATTACCATTTTGTTGTTGTTACTGTGGCTAGTAGGCTTTTTTTTTTTTTAATATTTCATTTATTTATTAGAGTGTGCATGAGAGAGAGCCAGCAGGGGCAGAGGGAGAGGGAGAAGCAGTCTTTCCACTGAGCAAGGGGATTTGATATAGGGCTTGATCCCAGGATCTTGGGATCATGATGTGAGCCAAAGGTAGACGCTTAACCAACTGAGCCATCGAGGCACCCATCTTTTTTTTTTTTTTTTTTAAGATTTTATTTATTTATTTGAGAGAGAGAATGAGCACAACCAAGACCTGAGCCAAAGGCAGACGCTTAACCAACTGAGCCACCCGGGTGCCCTGATAATAGGCATTTCTTCACAGCTTTGCCAAGAAAGTACCTTGTAAGAGTGCCTGGGTGGTGCAGTTGGTTGAGCATTGGACTCTTGTTTTCAGCTCAGGTGGTGATCTCAGGGTCCTCAGATCAAGCCCCCTGTCTGGCTCTAATGCTCAGAGTGCAGTCTGCTTGAAATTCTTTGTTCTTGCCCCTCTGCACTCCCCCCCAACAGGTGCTCAAGAGACTTCTCTCTCTCTCTCAAATAAATCTTTAGAAAGTGCTTTGCTTGGCAAACAGGGATTTTTTTTTTTAATGTTATTTATTTATTTGACAGACAGAGATCACAAGTAGGGAGAGAGGCAGGCAGAGAGAGACGGAGAAGCAGAAGCAGGTTCCCCGCTGAGCAGAGAGCCTGATGTGGGGCTCCATCCCAGGACCCTGGGATCATGACCTGAGCCGAAGGCAGAGGCTTTAACCCACTGAGCCACCCAGGCGCCCTGAGGGATTTTTGATAAACTGCTATGTGGAGGGGCACCTGGGTGGCTCAGTGGGTTGAGCCTCTGCCTTCAGCTCAGGTCATGGTCTCAGGGTCCTGGGATGGAGCCCCCGCCTCAGGCTCTCTGCTCGGTGGGGAGCCCGTGTCCCCCTCTCTCTGCCTGCCTGCCTACTTGTGATCTCTCTCTGTCAAATAAATAAATAAAGTCTTAAAACAAATAAACAGACAAAAAATACCTGCTATGTGGAAAGTGGTGTATCAGTGTAGATTTATTTTATTTTATTTATTTATCATTCTAGTAAATATGTTTTGGTGAAATGTGTACATAGTTCTTTTGGATGTATGTCTGTGGTGCAATTCCTTATGTCAGAAGGTATGTTAATTTCCATTGCTTACATTCTCAGCAAGCCTGGATATTCTTAGTTTCTTTAAATTTTATCCATTTTGGTAGATACAAAGTGGTATCTTACTGTGGTTTTAATTTTTATTTTTATAATGAGAGTGTCCATTTTCCCCCTATGCTTGTTGGCTATACTGTTTTTTTTTT
>NW_026749421.1:0-1775 GCF_022355385.1 Mustela nigripes
TTAATGCCCAGGGTAGACTGTATAATTGTGGTACAGTTGAGTGGCATACAGCTTGATCCTCATTTGGGGTTTCTGGGTAGCCCCATAGGGCAACATTTTTCTTCTGGACAGCAGCTAGATTGCTGCATTGTTGCTCCAGTAATGCCAAACTGGAGCACATGTGGGCCAGGAGTATGAGGACAGAAGTCTGAGAACACAAGCTAGGCTTAGGGGCGAGGGCACGGAAGGCACACTGTGTAGAGCTGACTCGTGAGCCCGTGCATCTGAAGTCAGGGCAAGGCTCAGACGTAGGCTCAGGTTAGGGTTCCTGTCCATGATGGCTCCTTCATGAAGGGGCCGGGCAACACAAGGCCATGGAGGTTTTCTCATGGTGGGAGTTCTGAGATGCACCAAACTGCAAGGATTCCTTCTGCAGGACAGTCAGGACCAATTGGATGGCTCAAGGACGTCCCGTACGGAATGACTCCAGAACAGGGTTCTAAGGATTGATGCCTGGGCAGACCGCCTCTCATTCCAATTGTCTGCTAGCGACAAGACAGGTAAGATCTTCTGGCTAGGGGAACAACCAAGGGGGCTGAATTAAAATTGACTCTTCTGAATATGGGTCCTAATGTGGGTTTGTGTCCATGGAGACTTGGAATGGGGCGGTGACACTGGGGCCCTGAAGGTTTCTCCTAACCGGAGATATTGACAGATCTCTAACGAGCAATTTTACCATGTGGAGACGAGATATTTTATGATAGGTGCCTCAAGAAATCCCCATATGCTGGTACTGGAAACCAGGCCTCTGAGGAAAATTCTTTTGGAGAGGACAGGCACACTCCTGAGTTGTGGCAACAGGGGCCCCTGCATGGAGGGTGTTGGGTCAGGGCTATGGGGACAGAAGTATGAAAACACAAACTCGGCTTAGGTTTGGAAATGTAGGTATGGCAGACACAATCTACAGACCATGAGGAGAACTCTTCAGGATATTTATGAAGGGTGAGTGTGAGGCACTTGCTCAGTCTTTTGGCTCTGGATATTGTGTCAACGATGGCTGTGGAATGTTGGGGTGGCCTCAAGGGCCATGGACGAGTGTCCCTTTCTGGAAATTTGGCCTGATCCCAAGAGTAAGGGCGCATTTTGTGGGATGCATTTTTTTTTTTAACCTTTGTTGTCATACCAAAGTGGGATTCTAGAGCAGAGCCCTGGGAAGGGGCGACTTAACAGCCCGAATTCCAGTTAAGGATGGAGCCTAGAGACACAGCAAGCCCCATAAGGGGGCTCTTGGTTCAGCCACTGAGAGACCTTACTTGAGTACAGGGCTCATGCTGAGGGTCACTATGCATGTTTGTGCCAAATGCAGCCCTCAAGCATGGGCAGGGCCTCATGGGCCACACGTGGTTCTCCTACACTGAATGTTGTCCAACATGATAACCAAAATATTTCTTTCCATGGGGAAGGATAAGTTCTGATTTCTGCATCACATTCATTCATTGGCAATGACTGGAGATAAGGTCTAGATTCCAAAGCCTGAAAAACAATGTTGTGAAGAGATGACGACCTAGGCCATGGCGGGTCTTATGGGCTCAGTGTGTGGCCAGCTGTCTGGGTGTCGGTCGGGAGTTCCAGGCTCAGGCTATGTCAGACAGGGCATTAGTGTCCAGAGATAGACTGTATAATTGGGGTAGAGTCTAGTGGCATGCAGGTTGATCCTCACTTGGCGTTTCTGGGTAGCCCCAGAGGGCAACGTTTTTCTTCTGGAGGGCAGGCAGAGTGCTGCATTGTGGCTCCAG
>NW_026749422.1:0-1775 GCF_022355385.1 Mustela nigripes
AATAAAAACCACATATTCCGTGGAAGGATTCAAGATGGCAGAGAAGTAGCAGGCTGAGATGACATCAGGTAACAGGAGATCAGCTAGATAGCTTATCTAACCATTGCAAACACCTACAATCCAATGGGAGATCAAAGAGAAGGAGAGAAACAATTCTAGAAACGGAAAATTGATCACTTTCTGAAAGGTAGAACTGGCAGAAAAGTGAACCCGAAGAACAGGAAGGTAGACCGCGGGGGGGGGGGGGGGCAGCACCCGGCAAGCAGTGGAGCAACGGATCACAAAATCAGGACTTTTTAAAAGTTTGATCCACTGAGGGATATCACCCCAGAGGCTAAACCAGAGTGAAGCCCAAGTGGGGTCAGCATAGTCCCAGGTCCCTCAGGGTCACAGAAGGACCAGGGGTATCTGAGTGTCACAGAACTCACAAGTATTAGAGTGGGGAAGCCGGCTAACGAGACAAAGCTGAGGAGTGAGCTCTCAACCCAGGGTTACTTTGAACCAGGCATAGGCAGGATGAGCTTGGAGCATGGCCAAGGGCCAGGGAGATGGGAGTAATTGAGCTCTTTTCTCCAAGCATGGCCAGAGGCCAGGGAGATGAGAATGACCAAGGACTTTTCTCCAAGTACGAGAGACAGAGCGCTTTTCTCCAAGCATGGCCAGAGACCGGGAAGATGGGAGTGATTAAGCACTTTTCTATAAGGGTGCACTGAGGAGCGGGGCCCTGAGCTCTCCACTCCTCTGGGCAGGATTGTGAGACTGCCATTATCATTCCATCATCCAGAACTCTATGGAAAGCCTTCAGGGAACAAAAGCTCCTGGATTACTTAGCCTTACCCCAGGTAAGGGCAGGACAAATCCATCTCAGGCAAAGACACTTGAGAATCAATACAACAGGCCCCTTCCCCAGAAGACCAACACGAAACCCAGCCAAGATCAACTTCACATAGTAAAGAGAACAGTGGAATTCCAGAGGAGGAGAAAGCAAAGCAAGGAATTCGTGGCTTTCTCCCAATGATACATTAGTCTTGCAGTTATATTTTTTTTTCTTTTTTCTTCTGCTAATTTTTTTAACTTTTACCCTTTCCTCTTTTAATGGTTTTTTAACTAGTTTATTTTTAAAATACCTAACAAAAAATAATTATTTTGAACCTTCATTATTATAGTCATATTTTATCCTCCATTGTACCTAACTATATATTTTTTAGGGTTTTTTCTTCTAAAAATTTGGGGTATAACTTCTCCTAATAGAACAAAATATACCCTAAATCTAGCTCCAAGATTGTTCTAGTGTCCAGCCTGAGCAAATTCTCACCAGTTTATTTTTCTTTATTGTCCCAACCAACTTGCTCTATCAATTTATTTTTTAGAAATTACATTTTTTTCTCATTTTTTAAAAATTTTATTTATTTATCAGAGAGGGCGGGGTGAGAGTGAGCACAGGCAGACAGAATGGAGGGCAGAGGCAGAGGGAGAAGCAGGCTCCCTGCCGAGCAAGGAGCCCGATGTGGGACTCGATCCCAGGACGCTGAGATCATGACCTGAGCCGAAGGTAGCTGCTTAACCAACTGAACCACCCAGGCGTCCCTTTTTTCCTCATTTTTATAGGTTTATTCCATCCCTTCATTGTGCCTACCTTTATATGTTTTTCATCCTTTAAAATCCTGGGAGGTAGTTTCTTCTAAGAGACCAAAATACTCCCAAAATTAAGTGAGTGACCCTGTGCTAGTCACCAGACTAATATACATATTTTCTTTCTTTTTTTTTTTTTTTTT
>NW_026749423.1:0-1774 GCF_022355385.1 Mustela nigripes
CGTGGGAAGCTCTGTGCGTGTGGTTTCTCTTCCATAAAGCCAGGGCTGTGTTCTATGCTCTAGCCTGGAAAAAGTTGGTAGGAGACCAGCCAGCATACCATAAATAGATGAAGTCCTAGTGAGGACAGTAATACTCCAGTGGGATTGCTGTTTGAGAGATGTTTCTGAGAAGAAAAAACATTGAAAGGAACTTTGTGGCCAAATATATTGCTAACTAGATCTACCTCCAAGATCTAGGGTATAGGCTAAAGCTGTCCAATAGAATTTTCTACGATGACGGAAATATCCAAGATCTGCTCTGTCCAGTGTGATAGCCTCTAGCCACATGTGATACTTGAAACGTCCACAGTGCGAGTAAGGAACTGAATTTTAAATTGTATGTAATTTTGGTTAATTTAAATTTGAATGGCCCCACGTGGCCAGTGGATACCGGACTGGGTAGCACAGGTCTAGACAATTAATTTGAGCGGCAAGGTGAACGTGTCCGCATAGATTTTACAAGCACTTCAAATGGCATAGCTAATTTTCAGCCTGCTACCACACAACTTCTGCCTAATGTTTCCTATTTTGTTCATAATGCCATCATCTTGTCAGTCGTCCAGGTTTAAAATTGAAAAGTCCTTTATTCATTTCACAAACACCCAGGGAGCACTTACTAAATGTCAAGCAGGATACTAGGCGTAGGGAATACAAAGATGAATATAGTCCTTGTAGGAAAACAGTGATAATATTTATAATGAACTCTTGTATTTGAGGTCCGATCAGGGAAAAAACCAGACTCAGTCCCTTCTCTCTTTCTGCTTTACTTTTCACATCCAAACTTTTGTCACAATAGCCCCCTGAGGGCAAAGACTTTCGTCCCTTCCATTTACCGCTGTATCCATAGAGCCTAAAGGAGTGCCTTGTACAGGGTGGTGGTTGCGGCTGGTCAACATCCATCCGAGGACCGAATCCGCGCCTCTCCTACCATCCGGCTTGAATTCCCTTTCCCTCCTTCCCACTACCTCATTAACAGTCTCCAACTGGCTTAGCTACCCTGACAACTGCCACAGACTCGTACTGGCGTGATTTTAAAGTTTCACTTTCAAACTGTGGTCCTGGGTCAGTAAGGTAACAGTATATAAAATCGATACACAGAAATTCATTGCATTTCTATACACTAATAATGAAGCCATAGAAAGAGAAATTAAGAAAACAATTCCATTTACAACTTCGTCAAAAATAATAAAAGACCTAGAAATAAACTTAACCTAAGAGTAAACAAGGAGGTAGAAGACCTGTACTCAGAAAACTAGAAAAGACTGATGAAAAAAACTGAAGATGGCACAAATGGAAAGAGAGTCCTTGCTCCTGGCTTGGAACAACAGATATTGTTAAAATACTCATGTTACCCAAAGCAATCTACAGATTTGATGTGATCCCTTCCAAAAAAATCATCGGCATTTTTCACAGAACTAGAACAATCATAAAATTTGTACAGAACCACAAAAGATCCCAAACTGCTGAAACAATCTTGGGGGAGGAAAACAACACATCTGGAGGTGTCACAATCCCAGATTTCAAGGTATACTACTACAAAGCTATAACAATCAAAATAGTATGGTACTGGCACAAAAACAGACACACAGATCAATGGAACAGAATAGAAAACTCAGAAATAAACCCACGATGATATGGTCAATTGATCTTTGACAAAGGAGGAAAGAATATGTGATGGGAAAAAGTCTCTTCAACAAATGGTGTTGAGAAAACTGAATAGCTACATGCAAAAGGA
>NW_026749424.1:0-1774 GCF_022355385.1 Mustela nigripes
AGAATTTTTTTTTTTAAGAAAAGAGACAGCTATTACCTCTAAAAAGCAAGAGTATAGGGTGAAGTAGAGGTAAATCTTTACTTTTCAGATTCCATTATGGGTAGAGTTTGTGTTTAAATGTTATTTTTATAGCTATTATAAAGATCAAGGAGTGGGAACCCCAATGATTACACAATATTCATAGTTGCAGAGCTGTTCTAAACCTGCTAACTATTTAATTTGTTTACTTAAATTTGGTGTAATAGACCAGATAATCGTTACATTCAAATCAAGTTTACACAAAATAAACCATATTAAAATGAAGCATAGTATAAGATTTACAACTATAGTCAAAGTTCTATTTGTTTTTAAAGTATTCAATACAATAAAATTCCATTTCAGTTCAACAAAAGTCATTGACGGTTTCTTAGATTTGATGGGAACAGAATTAGACTTGGAAATGTTTGCCTTTGGGAATAAAAACAATTATTGTTGAAAAATAGCTATTCATTGTTTATATCACAACGTAATAAAGTTCCAAATAATAGACCATTATTTCCATATATTCATAAATTGCAAGTAGTAGCTATCACCCATGAATCCATGTTTAAACCAGAGCAGATCTAAGATGAGATTAATCCCAATGCTCTGCTCTAAACCCTAGAAGGAATTAACCATTTTCTTGTCTTTATTGTTGAAATAAACCCACGCTATTCATAATTTCCTGGAGTGAAAAGTACAAACAACTACTTTTCATTAGTCAGCTGTGCTATGGTAATCAACAACCTCCAAATCTCAATAGGTTCAGAATGCTATACTAATAGAAACCCATCCCAACCCAACACCTGCTTATGGGGAAATGTACTCAAGGATGATTTTACGGAAACAGACATTTATTCCTCACTGCTGTTTAACGTTAGCAGCTATGGGTCTCTGCTTCTCAGGTCCTTTTTTTTTTAAAGATTTTATTTATTTATATGACAGACAGAGATCACAAGTAGGCAGAGAGGCAGGCAGAGAGAGAGAGGAGGAAGCAGGCTCCCCGCTGAGCAGAGAGCCCAATGCGGGGCTTGATCTCAGGACCCTGAGATCATGACCTGAGCTGAAGGCAGAAGCTAAACCCACTGAGCCCCCCAGGTGCCCCTTCTCAGGTCCTTTTATTTAAGGGCCCAGGGTGAAGGTGGGACGTCTACCTGGGACATATAGTTCGCAGAGAAAGGGGGGATAATAACCAGAGAATTGGCAGAAACAGACACAACAGCCATTGAAGATTTGTGCTTGGATGTGATATATTTAACTTCTGATCACACTCCCTTGGCCAAAAGGCCAATGTCTGTGGGGAAGGAATCTCAATTTCAGCAGGACACACAGCAATTTGCATAGAAATGGATAGGAACCAGGACACCTGATTGGCGCTATCACAGTCAGTTTAGTGTCCAACTCTTGGTTTCTACTCAGATCATGATCTCAGGGTCCTGAGATCGAGACCTGTGTTGGGCTCCATGATCAATGCAGAATCTGCTGCAGATTCTCTCTCCCTCTCCCTGCCCCTGCCCCCCTTACTCTCCCTTACTCCCTTACTTCTCTCAAATAAATAAACCTTAAAAAAATAAAAAAGAAACAGGTAGGAATAATCTTCTTCCACAACAGAGAAGTAAATTTTGGGAAACATTAATATTCTGTAATCCCTTTCTTTTCCTTTAACATGCATGCTCACCCAAGAGATGTTCTGAGGTCATACCTTAGATGATGGAGTATTCCACAGAGGGTTGGGAAAGCTGCAGGTATTGAATTC
>NW_026749425.1:0-1774 GCF_022355385.1 Mustela nigripes
GACACTACTTTTATTAGAATTGTCTGGTATTGGTATGTTACAAAGGAGTATTGCTAGCTCCAGCCGGTAAGGGATTTCCTGTTAACAACAGTGACATGCTGTGTATAACCACCTACCTGGGGGGTGGGGGGGGAGGACAGGAAGGGTTCAGGAGCCTGAGTTGAAGCATTTGCTGATTTCTGTGGTGTAAATTATCCCATCCTGGTCAAATTCAACCTCCAATGCCTCATCACTGAATGCAGAGTTAGCCAAAGATATGCAAAACAGCAGCACCTTTAGATACTATCTCTACCATTCAGGTTCGAAAGCCAGAAGAAACCCCAGGAGCAATAGGTAACAGCAAAATGTAACTAAAGAACTAAAAAGCAATGAGTTTTGAACATATATTGCTGTTTTATATACTTTTTCAATTGTGGGTTTATGTTACTTCATTTTTATTAAAGGTCGCATTTAACAAGAGGCTTGCAAAACCCCTGAAAAGTAAACAACCCCTTGGAGAGGGCTGAAGCCCCTCCCTGGGTCCACCCTAGGCTGATAAAGTGGCCCAGAAAAGGCTGGAATCCTGGAATCTGCATTTCTTCAGAGCTCCCCAGGTGCTCCTGGTGCATGCTCCAATTACTGAGCCAGCGCCTTTAGACTTTTCTTGAGCACGTTTCAAGAACGCATAGGAAAGTAACATATATTATGATAAGCATCTAAAAAATGTAGATGGGATTCATATTCCTAGAGAATGCTCATGGGCAGCTATGCTAAATGAACTCCACTGTTCCTCATCTTAAAAGATTTTTTGAAAAATTGAATAAAAATATTCCAAAGTTTTATTTTATTCTACCCTTCAATGAAGTACGGTGGTTGCTCCATGTTGAAGAATAAGGCAGTAATCCTATTTCCTGGCAGCCGGGCGCAGGAGGACGGTTCAGAGGCCCTTCCTGAAAGGCTTCCGCAAAGATAACAAAATGTCAGGGAAAGCTGCAGGGCAGGGCTAAATGGAAGAGGAGGCTTGTAATCTCGAATTCAATATGAAAGATCGAAAGCATCAAATAATCAGTCAGCGGTGAGCCTGCCCATCAGAATGTTCCATCTGCCTTGGAATTCAACTTTGTGATTGTATTATGATGTATACATTATACATCTCTCTCTCTCTCTCCCTATATAACTGCCTAGAAAAAGCTAGGCGCATCCGAGGTCCCGTATGGAAGTCTTGCTTGATTTTGGAAGGGAAACCATTGGAAACATCACCTGCCTCTGCCCCACTCCCAACCCCCACCCCATCCACCTTGAAAACATTAAAGTCTCTTTTCCAGGCAGAAGTTTTAATTCAGGGAGAAAGGCTGGCCCCCCAAATCAAGAACAGTCCAGTAGCTGTGTATAAACTCTGATACACAACAGACCCACCCCAAGGCTCTAAACCATGATTCTGCTTTTGGCAGGTGGGTCTAGAGGAAGTTCAAGGGTTTCCATGACCAGTGTTTACCATCACCATCACCATCACCACCATCACCACCAAATGCCTATCATTTACTAATCAATTACTAGGAGCCAGGCTCAAGGCTACATTCTAGTAATATCCTTCACTGTTGTTTACCATGAGTCTGCAAAGAAAGTCTTGAAAAACTCATTTTACAGATGAAGAAACTGAACTTTCAGGGAAGTCAACTCATTTGTCCAGTGTCACACGGAATTTCTGGAGTTGGGCCTAGAATTTAGGTATCCTTGAGTTTACAGTCTAGCCCTTTGTCTACACCTGGCACTACTTTATTGCCAGGGAGAGTTT
>NW_026749426.1:0-1774 GCF_022355385.1 Mustela nigripes
ATACTCAAAGGGTCTGTCCAACAAGAAGACCTGACAATTTTAAATATCTATGTCCTTAACATGGGAGCAACCAACTATATAAACCAATTAATAACAAAATCAAAGAAACACATCGACAATAATAAAATAATAGTAGGGGAATTTAACACTCCCCTCATTGAAATGGACAGATCATCCAAGCAACAGATCAACAAGGAAAAAGGCCTTAAATGACACACTGGACAAGATGGACAACACAGGTATATTCAACAGATTCAATCCCAAAATAACAGGTACACATTCTTCTCTAGTGCACATGGAACATTCTCCAGAATAGACCACATCCTGGGTCATAAATCAGATCTCAATCATTATCAAACGATTGGGATCATCCCCTGCATATTCTCAGACCACAATGCTCTGAAACTAGAACTCAATCACAAAAGGAAATTTGGAAAGAACACAAATACATGGAGACTGAACAGCATCCTTCTAAAATGAATTGGTCAATCAGGAAATTAAAAAAGTATTGAAAAAATTCATGGAAACAAATGATAATGAAAACAAAAGTGTTCAAAATCTGTGGGATACAGCAAAGGCAGTCCTGAGAGGAAAATATAAAGCTGTACAAGCCTTTCTCAGGAAACAAGAAAGATTTCAAATACACAACATAACCCTACACCTAAAGGAGTTGGAGAAAGAACAACAAAGAAAGCCTAAACCCAGCAGGAGAATATTAGATAATATTATCAATATTATCAAAGCCATCTATGAAAAAGCACTGCAAATACCATTCTCAATGGAGAAAAACGGAATACTTTTCCGCTGAGCTCAGGAACACGGCAGTGATGTCCGTTATCATGACACTGCTATTCAACATCGTACTAGAAGTCCTAGCCTCAGCAATCAGACAACAAAAAGAAATTAAAGGCATGCAAATTTTGCCAAATTGGCAAAAGAGAAGTCCAACTATCACTGTTTGCATATGATATGATACTGTATGTGGAAAACTTAAAGGACTCCACTCCAAATCTGTTCTAACTTGTATAGGAATTCTGTAAAGCGTCAGGATATAAAATCAATGCACAGACATTGGTTGCATTTTTTTTATACCAACAAGACAGAAGAAATAGAAATTAAGGAGTGAATCCCATTTAAAATTGCACCCCAAACCCTAAGATACCTAGGTATAAACCTAGCCCAAGAGACAAAGAATTTATACTCAGAAAACTCTAAAGTGCTCATGAAATAAATTGAAGAAGACACAAAGAAATGGAAAAATGTCCCATGCTCCTGTACTGGAAGAGCAAATATTGTGAAAATGTCTATGCTACCTAAAGCAATCTACACATTTAATGCAATCTCTATCAAAATCACATCCATTTTTTTTAAAGAAATGGGACAAATATTCCTAATATTTATATGGAACCAGAAAATACCTCAAATAGCCAGAGGAATATTGAAAAAAAAAAAGCCAAAGTTGTTGGCATCACAATTCCAGACTTCAAGCTCTATTACAAAGTTGTCATCATCAAGATAGTAGGGAACAGTCACAAAAACAGACATAGACCAATGGAACAGAATAGAGAGCCCAGAAATACACCCTCAACACTATGGTCAACTAATCTTCAACAAAACAGGAAGGTATGTCCAATGGAAAAAAGACAGCCTCTTCAACAAAAGGTGTTGGGAAAATTGAACAGCCACATGCAGAAAAATGAAATTGGACCATTTCCTTACACCATACATGAAAATAGACTGGAAATGGATGAAGAAGCATAATGTGAGAAAGGAA
>NW_026749427.1:0-1774 GCF_022355385.1 Mustela nigripes
ATTTTGCTCTATTGTATTTTTGTCCTTTAGAGCTTTAATTAAATATGAATTCCATAGAAAGTCTGTCCCTTTTCTTTCAAACCTGGGTTAGTTATTTCTTCTCATTCTTTGTCAGAAGTTACTTGATTAGAGAAACTTATAGCTCTATTGTGACTTTGGAGCCTTTACAGTTTTTTGACTGGAAAAATCACCTATCCCTTAGATTTTTACGCAGCTTCTTAGCTGATATTATTCAGAAATCTGTTCAAAACAGACTTTTTCAGGGAGGCCCTTTCGGACCACTCAGTTAAAAAACCTCTTCTCAATCACTGCTCTTTTTAAAATGTGCTTATTTAGTTCAAATATGCATCACTATTAAAGAAAAACCAGTACGATTTTTTTAAAAGATTTTATTTATTTATTTGACAGAGAAAAATCACGAGTAGATGGAGAGGCAGGCAGAGAGAGAGAGAGAGAGGGAAGCAGGCTCTCTGCTGAGCAGAGAGCCCGATGCGGGACTCGATCCCAGGACCTGAGATCATGACCTGAGCCAAAGGCAGCGGCTTAACCCACTGAGCCACCCAGGCGCCCACGATTTTTTTCTTAAGTTGGCTTACCTATTATCTATCTCTCCAATTAAAATGATTCCTCTGGGCTGGGGTTTTGTTGTGCTCATCTTAGGCCAGGCACTCAATAAATTGTCTCTGAATGATTAAATTGTTTGACTCCCATGCTAGATTCTCAACATCATGAGGCCAAGGATTGTTTTATTCAGTCCTTCTTTATCCTCAATGTCTGTTATATTGCAGTCACTTATGTGACTAATGGGAAAAATCACAGAAAGAAAGAGTTAAAACTACAGAAAAACCCTGTAGGTTCAATAACACAAAGCTTTCTAAAATTATTTAGCCCAGGAATTGAATACTGGCTGCACTTTTGATTTTTTTTTAATAGTATTGAATTTAATTTAAATGGAAATACTTGAACGGCAGAATAATAAAAAAATTATAAAAGCAACTTGCTCCTTAAAGTAATAATTATATAGGGCATCTCTTCTAGAAGCAAAATTTTCAAATGTCAAACATCTGAAAGCATAGAAGTAGAAGTAAGAGTGTGAATTGTACTTCAATGCTCTTTTCTTTATATTCAGAAACAGCTTCATTCACACCTTTCCAATTTTTTCAACTCTTTTGACAAAGCCTTCAGAGGAGTTATTGCTGATGACAACCATCACAGCCTAACAGGAGAAATTTTATAAACAAAAATAATAGCATGTTTTTCCCAAATTGTTAAGGATATGGTGAAGCTATGTCGGATTCAAAGGAGGAATGTGCAATTCCATGCTATATATAATAATAACTTATTTTAATAGTGGCTTGCAATTTTTCAGATATATCCATTTACTGAAACCACTATCAAATAAACGAAAACAAACAAATTAACAGGGGTTCGAGACAGAAATTATCTAATCTAAAAATAGCACATGTTCACAGAATACACAACACACATCCCGAGTACTACTATAGGTTTCAAGTAATACTCATAACAATAGTAAACATGATTCAGACACTACCAGTCAAATCATAAATGGGACCTTAACTGAAAATCCTTATCTTTAGATCAAAGCGGGTAATTGGGTGCTGAAGATACATTATAGAACTAATATGTTATACAACTCCTCTGAAATGAGTCATTTATTCCATCACTTTTCCTGCACAGCTGCTGACCCATGTTTTGGTTCCTGGAAATAGCTGCTACCCTGTCATACTTCATAAAAGCACATATATTGATAACT
>NW_026749428.1:0-1774 GCF_022355385.1 Mustela nigripes
CACCCATCAGAACAAATCTCATCTACACATGGGAAACTTGCACGATGGAGCTGTTTGAAAGCCTCTCTTTTGGAGAATCCGTCAGGGCCCCAGTGCCACCGCTTCATTCCAAGGTCTCCATAGACACAAAATCATATTAGGACACATCCTCTGGAGAGTCCATTTCAACTCAGCCTCCTCGGTTGCTCCCCCAGATCCAAAAGATCTAACCTGTCTTGTTGCTTGGAGACAACTGGAATGAGAGGTGGGCTACCCAGCCATCCATCCTTAGAACCCTGCTCAGAATCGTTGTCCTGGAGCCAACCAACAGGTCTCAATATTCCTGCAGAAGAATGTTTGCAGTTGGGAGCTTCTCACAACTACATTTGGGAAAACCCCCATGGCCTCGTGATCCACCCCTCCCTCAAGAAGGGGCCATCAGGGACAGAATGTCCAACCTGAGCGATCGTCTGATCCTCGTCCTGACTTCAGATGCACGAGATCCCGATTCAGGTCTGTAGATTGTGCCTGCCATATCCTCACCCAGACACCTAGGCGTAGCTTGGGTTCTCAGACTTCCGTCCTCAGACTACTGGACCACAAGCACTCCAGTTTGACAATCCAGAACTACAATGCAGCAATCTGCCTGCCCTCCAGAAGAAAAACAATGCCCTCTGGGGCTACCCAGGATACCCAAATGAGGAATAACGGGGCACGCAATTCGGCTATACCCCAAATATATAGGCTGACCTGGGCACTAATGTCCTTTCTGACACAGCTTGATCCTGGACCTCGTGGCCCCACCCAGACAGCTGGCCGCACACTGAGCACATCGAACCCGTCATGGCCTTATGTCGTCATTTCTTGTCAACCTCGGTTTTCAGGCTTCAGAACCTAGACCTTATCTCCAATCACGGCCCGGGTTTGAAAATGATGCAGAATCAGAACTCTTTCCCCATGGCAAGAAACCTTGTGGTTGGCAAGTTGTCCAAGGTTCAGTGTGGTTGAAACCAGCGTGGCCCATGAGGCCCCGCCCAGGCTTGCGTGTCACATAGGTACCAAACACACTTTGTGACCCTCAGCCTGAGCCCAGTCCTCATGTAAGGCCTCTCAGTGGCTGGATGGAGACACAGCATATTGGTCTTGCCATGCCCCTAGGCCTCAATTTTTAACCATAGTTCGGGTTGTCCCTTCACTCTTCCCCAGGGCTCTGCTTTGGAATTCCTCTTTTGGTGGGACACCTGAGGTAACAAACGTGAAAGTAGTCCTCCAATCCCACAGATGGACGGAAAACAATTGGGATCGGGTCAAGTCCATAGAGAGCAGGATTCGTCCATGGCCCATGAGGCCTTCCCAACATTCCACGGCCATCGCTGATACAAAATCCAGAGACAAAAGCCTGAACACGCGCCTCAGACTCGTTCCTTCTTCATATCCTGAAGAGTTCTTCAGATAAGAACCTACACGGCACTCGAAGGCACCCAAAATAGATAGTCTAACCTGGGCACTAATGCACTCTCTGACAACCTGAGCCCGGACCTCGTGACCAACACCCAGACAGCTGACCGCACACTGAGCACATCAGACCCGCCATGGCCTTAGGTCATCATCTCTTCCCTACCTCAGTTTTCAGGCTTCAGAACCTAGACCTTATCTCCAATTACTGCCCGGGGGTGACTGTGATGCAGAAATCAGAACTCTTCCTTACCCATGGCAAGAAACCTTGTGGTTGGCATGTTGTCCAACGATCAGTGTAGGAGCAACCAGCATTCACCCTGAGGCCCCGCCCATTCTT
>NW_026749429.1:0-1773 GCF_022355385.1 Mustela nigripes
AGCATCACACACATCCGATTCTGATTTCCCAACGAATGCTGTGCTTTCCCTGAGGAGATGCGCAGATAAAGAGGCTTTCGCAGTATGCGGGTTTCTCCAACCGGGAGACTGGGCTTAGGCAAGCAGCAGCAAAGTCCGCAGAACCGACTCTGATTTCCCAGTGACTGCTATGCTTTCGCAGAGGTTTTCAGCTTGGCGCGAACCGCACTTCGCTGCTGCTTCCTCAGCAAGGCTTTCGTCGTTCACTCTGTTGTGGCAGGGAAAAAGAGCCGCGGTATTGCTTGTGCCTTTTGGGCCTTGCTTTCCCGGGCTCCAAGTTCTTGCCTGGGGTTCACATTGCTAAGCCGAACTAAGCAAACGCAGTCACAACCCTGCGGCAACGTGCGTGGCCTAGGATGGCACTCTATGCACACTATCAAATCCCGGTGTAGGCAACAATTGGCCTTTGGCAGTGGACCTCAGGTGGACTCGCGAACTAGGTCAGTGCCTTCCTCACAGGAGAGGAGAGGCGACAGGATGCCTGAACACCGCCTGTTACTAAATGGGGAGCATTCGGGGATTGTCGCCACTCCTTTCCCGGCGCACCCCCAGCCACCGACAAGGCTGTCACATCTTGGAGGAAGATGGCATCTGACTGAACGATTCTCGAGGGAGCTGTTCCTGTGAGTTCAGGGTATGGTGCCTGGTAGCAAGCCCAAGTCTGTCCTACGTACAGTTGTCCAAGGAGTTGCTGTGCCCTTGGGACCAGAGGCACAGGACAGGCCTGCCTTCTGCCCAGACTCCTTCCTCAGAGTGGAGCACGCGTCCCTGCCCTAGTCGTCCCTTCATGTCTCCTTAGCAGCCAGGCTTCATCTCTGCACAGGGAGCGGGTGACATTTGTCTTGCTACCGGCCTGCTGTTCCTGCAAGGGCAGGCTCTCCTGCTTCCCGACCGTTTCCCGACCACAAGGCCAACGGCTCCTTAGCTTCTCTGGGGGCGGCTTGCTGCGCCATCCCCACATTTGGCTTTTCTCTCAAGCAGAGGGGATGCTCGTGCAAAGGGTATTTCGCTCCATGCTGGTATCTTCCACTGTGCTGCGGAGACTAGTTCAGACAAGCAGCAGCAGCATCCACAAACACAACTCTCTGATTTCCCAACGAATGTTTTGCGTTCCCAGGGGAAATGCCCAGGCAAAGAGGATTTCGCTCCATGCGGGTTTCTTCCACCATGCTGCGTAGTGTAGCTCAGGCATTCAGCTGCAGCATCACAACACATCCAATTATGATTTCCCAACGAATGCTGTGCTTTTCCAGAGGAGATGCCCGGGCAACGAGGCTTTCGCTGTATGCGGGTTTCTCCCAATGCGAAACTGGGCTCAGAAAAGCAGCAGCAGCCCGCAGAACATTTCTTAGCGAAATCTGTGCTTTCCTAGAGGCTTTGGATTGGAGCAAACAGCTTTCGCCGCTGCTTTCTCAACAAGGCTTCAGACGTGTCAGGGAAGAAGAGCTGCGGGAGAGCAGGTGCCTCTTGGGCCTTGCTTTCCTAGGCTCGATGTTCGCGTCCTGGGTTCACCCTGCCAGGCCGAACTAAGCAGACACAGCCACAACCCTGCAGTAGCGTGTGTAGCCTAGGATGGCACCCTATGTACACTACCATCTCCCAGTGTAGGCATCGCTTGGCCTTTTACTCTGGCGCTCAGGCGGACTCGCGGACTAGGACAGTGCTTTCCCCAGAGGAAAGGAGAGGTGACAGGATCCCTGCACACCGCCTGTACACTGAAAAGGGAGCTTTGGG
>NW_026749430.1:0-1773 GCF_022355385.1 Mustela nigripes
CATAAAAGACTGAATCTCACCAAACAGACTGAGGGTTGCTTGGGGGAAGTGTGTTGGGAGAGAATGGTGGGGGTATGGACATTGGGGAGGGCAGGTGCTATGGTGAGTGATGGTGAATGCTGTGAAATGTGTAAACCTGGTGATTCACAGACCTGTACCCCTAGGGATAAACACAAATTATATGTTTATAAAAATTTTAAAAAATAATTTTAAAAATCCATTAAAGAAAAAACACATAGCGAAAGCCCAGAGCTAATCTCATATTCAATCAAAAACGTGAAAGTTTTCCACTTAAACATCAAGAAAAGACAAGTGTGTCCACTTTCAGTACTCTCTTTTGACATAGTACTGGATGTCCTAGAGAGAAAAATAAAGAACACAAAGAAATAAGAGACTCCAAAAAAAAAAAAAAAAATAGGAAGAAGTAAAATTTTCTTTTTTTGGATAACATGAACTTACATGTTAAATATCCTAAAAACTTCAAAAAGTAGGGAACTGTCCCGAAAACAGAAATAGATCAATGGAACAGAATAGATAGCCCAGAAAACACACTCAACTCTATGGTCAACTAATCATCAACGAAGCAAGAAGGAATGTCCAATGGGAAAAAGACAGCCTCTTCAACAAATGGTGTTGGGAAAATTGAACAGCCACATGCAGAAAAATGAAATTGGACCATTTCCTTACACCATACATGAAAATAGACTCGAAATGGATGAAGAAGCATAATGTGAGAAAGGAATCCATCAAAGTCCTTGAGGGGAGAACAGGTAGCAACCTCTTTGACCTCAGCAGCAGCAACTTCTTCCTAGGAACATTGACAAAGGCAAGAGAAGCAAGGGCAAGAATGAACTCTTGGGATTTCATCAGATCAAAAAGCTTTTTCACAGCCATGGAAACAGTTAACAAAGCCAAAAGATGACTGTCAGAAGTTATCTGGGAGAAGATATTTGCAAATGACATGCCAGATCAAGGGCCAGTATCCATAATCTATAAAGAGCTTATCAAACTCAACACCCTAAGACCAAATAATCCAATGAAGAAATGGGCAGAGGACATGAACAGACATTTCTGCAAAGAATACATCCAAATCGCCAACAGACACATGAAAAAATGCTCCACATCACTTGGCATCAGGGAAATACAAAGCAAAACCAGAATGAGATACCACCTCACACCTTTCAGAATGGCTAAAAGGAACAAGTCAGTCAATGACAGATGCTGGCGAGGATGTGGAGAAAGGGCAACCCTCCTACACTGTTCATGGGAATGGAAGCTGGTGCAAGCACTCTGGAAAACAGCGTGGAGGTGCCTCAAAAAGCTGAAAATAGAACTACTCTATGACCCAGTGCTTGTAGTACTGGGTATATACATTAGAGATACAAATGTGGCATTCTGAAGAGGCACATGAACCCAAATGTTTATAGCAGCAATGTCCACATTAGTTACACTACGGAAAGAACCTAAATGTCCTTCAACAGATGAATCAATAAAGAAGATGTTGTATAAATGTACAATGGAATACTGCACAGCCATCAAAAGAAACGAAATCCTGCCATTTGTGCTGACGTGGATGGAACTAGAGGGTATTATGCTTTGCGAAATAAATCAATCTGAGAAAGACTACTATCATATGATCTTCCCTGATATGATGAAGTGGAGATGCGACATAGGCGGTTTCAGGCGTACGAAAAGAAAAAAAACAGGGATTTGGAGGGAGACAAACCATAAAAGACTGAATCTCACCAAACAGACTGAGGGTTGCTTGGGGGA
>NW_026749431.1:0-1773 GCF_022355385.1 Mustela nigripes
TCAATCTGTGGGATGGGAGGACTCCTTTCAGGTTTGTTACCTCAGGTATCCCACCAAAAGAGGAATTCCAAAGCAGAGCCCTGGGGAAGAGTGAAGGGACAACCCGAACTATGGTTAAAATTTGGGGCCTGAGGCATGGCAAGCCCAATATGCTGTCTCCCCATCCAGCCACTCTGTGGCCTTGCCTGAGGATTAGGCTCAGGCTGAGGGTCACAATGTGTGTTTGTGACCAATGTGGCCCGCAAGCATGGATGGGGCCTCATGGGCCACACTGGTTTCAACTACTCTGAACCTTGGACAACTGCCAACCACGAGGTTTCTTGCCATGGGGAAAGAGTTCAGATTTCTGCATCATTTTCAAACCCGGGCCGTGATTGGAGATAAAGTCTATGTTCTGATGCCTGAAAACCGAGGTTGAGAAGAGATGACGACCTAAGGCCATGGCGGTTCCAATGTGCTCAGTGTGCGGCCAGCTCTCTGGGTGGGTCCAGGAGGTCCAGGCTCAGGCTGTGTCAGAAAGGGCATAGTGCCCAGGTCAGCCTATATATTTGGGGTACAGCCAAATGGCGTGCAAGTTGATCCTCATTTGGGGTTTCTGGGTAGCCCGAGAGAGAAATGTTTTTCTTCTGGAGGGCAGGCAGAGTGCTGCATTGTAGTTCTGGATTGCCAAACTGGAGGGCTTGTGGGCCAGTAGTCTGAGGACGGAAGTCTGAGAACCCAAGCTAGGCTTAGGTTTCTGGGTGAGTACATGGCAGGCACAATATACAGACCTGAATCGAGATCTCGTGCATCTGAAGTCAGGGTGAGGATCAGACTATTTCTCAGGTTGGACCTTATGACCATGATGGCCCCTTCATGAAGGGGGGCGGGATCACGAGGCCATGGGGGTTTCTCACGATTGGAGTTGTTAGAAGCTCCCAACTACAAAGATTCTTCTGCAGACAATTGAGACTTGTTGGTTGGCTCTAGGCCAACGATTCCGATCAGGTTTCTAAGTATGGATGGCGGGGTAGTCCCCCTCGCAATCCAATTGTCTCCTAGCAAAAATACAAGTTAGATCTGCTGTATCTCGTGGAGCAACCGAATATACTGAGTTGAAATGGTCACTCCTGTGGATGGGTCCTAATGTGTTTTTGTGTCTATGGAGACCTTGGAATGAAGCGGTGGCACTGGGGCCCTGAAGGTTTCTCTTAAAAGAGGCTTTGACACAGCTCCATCATGCAAGTTTCCCATGTGTAGATGAGATTTGTTCTGATGGGTGAGTCAAGAAACTGCCATATGCTGGTACTGAAATTCAGGGCTCTGAGGAAGATGTCTGGAAACCAAAACAATGGATCCGATTAGGGCCTAGGGGCCTGTTCGTTCCTTTTTACCTCTGGGGATATTAGTCTACGAGTCTGAGTGCAGGTAGGTTCTCAGATGGGCTCAGATTGCTTCTGTTTGTCCTGGGAAGCCACCACTATTGGGATGGCCTCAGGGACTTTGGAGGTTTATCCTATTAGTAGGGTTGTGACCATTGGAATGGGTACACAGAATTCCCTTGGAGAGGGCAAGTACAGTCCTCAGGTTGGCTCCAGGGTCCTGAGCCTGTAGCGTGTGAAGGCCTGGGCTGTTTGGACAGTTGTCTGAAAACACAAACTCGGATTGTGTTTCAGGTCATAGGTATGGCAGGACTGATCTACAGACCATGAGGAGAACTCTTCGGGATATGAAAAAAAGGGCGAGTGTGAGGCTGTTGCTCAAGTTTTTGTCTCTGGATATCGTGCCATTCAT
>NW_026749432.1:0-1773 GCF_022355385.1 Mustela nigripes
ACCTGGGAGCCTATTCAGTCCTTCTGCCTTGGCAGGAAAGTGAGCTCAAAGCCCTGCCTAATATTGAATACAGTCCTCTGTCCTGCCAGAGCAGGAAGCCTAACCAGAGTAACAGGGACACTGCACAGATGATCCTACAGTCCCAATATATAGTAGTAACAGCTGCACAGAGAGCCCAGCCAGTGGCTCTTCTGATCTCCAGAGCCAAGCCAGGGGTCTGTTGGGTCAGCAAACTTGGTGGCAAGTTCTGCCTGATTCAGGTACCCATCCAACCAGCCAAACCAGCCTCAGACCCTTTTCTGTCACTACACCCAGGCAGGGAAGCAAATTCAAAGCCTGCATACTGCAGAATAGAGCTCACAGTCCTACCTAAGCAGGAATCCTAATCAGAGGACCCGAGGAGCTGTGCAGCCCAGCCTACATGCTCTAACCCAGGAGCAAGCTCAGCAGGTTGATGAGAAGGATATGTAGTTGGAGAGAGCCAGAACGTTTTAAAATGTTTTAGCCCACTAATTTTATAACACCAGGTTTTTTTTTTTAATTCTTCCTGCTCCACCCCCATCCTTTCTGTGTTTTAAGAGATGTGGTTTACTATTATTCCAGAATAATGGAATTAGGAGGTAATTTATCAGCGTTACTCACTGTGTTCAAGTCTTTTTACCTACTGGGTCATCTTTCTCTTTAAATCTCTACCAGGTCCAAGTCCCAAGGAACAGGGCTGACTCCCTGCTTGGCTTGCGATCAGCTTGTGCTCTGACACCCAGAACACTTCCAAAAACCTCCCAATGCCAGTCTCCACTTAGTTTAGGGCCCCCAAAGATATCTGACTGGATGTTTGGCTTGGATCTGGCCCCTGACCCCTGCACTACACTTTCTTCTAGAGCTGCTCTGACACTTCCCTTGAGGATCCCAGCCACTGTGACCCCAGTACCCACTGATGACTGCTGACAACCCCTCTCAGGTTGACAAGAAGTCCTGGCCCCCTTCCTTCTCTGCTTATGGCTGCAGTTTGGCTTCTGGTTCCAGACTGACTCTCAGTTCCAGGCCAGGTCCTGGGTAATGATCAGACTCTGCTCAGGAACAGCCTTCGAGGGACTGAGGCTCATTTCTGGGAAGGTAAGGATGTCCTCAAACCTGACCGCAGGTGAGACGCAGCTACTGGACAGAGCGCCCGTCTCCACCCTATCCCACAGTTTTCTGGAGAAATTCTAAGAGAGTCAGTTTGAGCTCCTGCGGCTCGCACCCAGATCCTGGGATCTTCCTACTGTGGGGAGCAACCAGTTTGAGCAAAACTGGTTTGTGGTGTGTCTGTCCTCTCAGAAGCTAAGTTAATACAAGAAACACTTCTTAAAGGTGCATAAAATGTGTACAGGTTCTACAGGACTCACAGTTTATAGGGGGAATTTGGCTTGTTCACAGACACAAATACACACACCCACCCACATACAAATAAATTCCAACTGGCAGTTTTTACCTTTCGGGGGATTATCCAGCAGCATAATTCTTAGGTAAGGCTTTTGTGAACCTGTACACGTAATTTAGTTATTTTCATTCCCTAATCACAAAAGTAATTGGTGCATACATTCTCCTTGCAAAAAGTTAGAATTACATAAAATGAAAAATGGGTGTTCATCCTAACAAACCACTTTTTATGCATTTGCACATTTCAAAATACATGTAAGTATATGTTTTTCATAAATGTTATATACTATTTGTGTATGAAAAATTCATTTTTCATAATACATCAAAGGATCTTAACATGTCTGTGCATAT
>NW_026749433.1:0-1773 GCF_022355385.1 Mustela nigripes
CATAAGCTATTTCAGCAAAGATAAAAACTAATGAGTTTGTGATTCAGACCAATCGTCAGAGGGAAACGTGCCAAATAACACCAATCCTAGGATGCCAGCATTCCCCTGAAAGGAAACCAGGTTTCAAAATCTTTCACAGGTTTCAAATTTCTCACTTGTTTCAAAATCTTTCAGAAGATTTCCTGACAATCTGGTGAGATATTGGTATGTTGATTATCTTTAAAATGACCAACTCTCAGGGTGCCTGGGTGGCTCAGTGGATTAAGCCTCTGCTTTCAGCTCAGGTCATGATTTTGGGGTCCTGGTATTGATCTCTATATCAGGGTCTCTGCTTGGCAGGGAGCCTGCTTCCCCCCCACACCTCTGTCTGCCTCTCTGCCTACTTGTAATCTTTCTTGTCAAATAAATAAATAAAATATTTTTTTAAAAAATGATCAACTCTCCTCAAACAATAAAAACATATGAAGAAGGTACAAAAGCATGAAAACAGTTGGAACATATAATGCAAACTGATGGAGAAGTGGTCCCAATTCCTTTTTGTTTTTTAAACATTTATTATTAAAGTTTAGTGGACATACAATGTTATATTAATTTCAGGTGTATAGCATAGTGATTTGACAATTCTATATGTTGTTCAGCACTCACCATGATAAATTTACTCACCATACAATGCGGTATTATTGACTATGTTTCCCATATTGACTTATTTATTTAATAACTGGGAGTTTGTACATGTTAATCCCCTTCACCTATTTCACCCATCACCCCACCATTTCTCTCTGGCAAGTGCCCACTTGTTCTCTGCATTTAAGAGTTTTGTTTTTTTGTGTTTGTTTATTAGACTCTACATATATAAATGAAATCCTATGGTATTTGTCTTTCTCTGATTTATTTCACTTTGCATACTGCCTAGGTCTGAGGCTTTATTTTTGTTTTAGTAGTCTCTGTATCCAACAAAGGGCTTGAACTCACAACCCCAAGATCAAGAGTTGGATGTTCCACTAACTGAGCCAGACAGGTGCCCCAATCTTGATTTTTCTTAAAAAAAAAGAAAAAAAGAAAAAAAAAGATTTTATTATTTGACAGAGAGAGATCACCAGTAGGCGCAGAGGCAAGAAGAGAGGGTGGGGGAAGCAGGCTCCCCACTGAGCAGAGAGCCAGATGTGGGGCTTGATCCCAGGACTGTGAGATCCTGACCTGAGCTGAAGGCAGAGGCTGAGCCACTGAGCCAACCAGGCACCCAACCTTGATTCTTAATAGCAAAAATCTTTTCCATCTGAGAACTGCTACCAAGACCACATCCTAATACTTTGAAAACTTTGGTGTTCATAGATATTATAAGATATAGTTGAATTTGACAAGTACTTATGCCTGTAGAGTTTTCAATATGGTCATCTAGGACAGTAGATCTCAAAATTCCCGACGGTAGCCACATGATACAATTCCATCAGAATTTCCGGCATATTTTTTTGAAACTCCCTGGGTAATTCTAAAGGACCGCCCTGTTGGAGAAATCACATGTAGGATGTCTTTTTTTTTTTTTTTTAAGATTTTATTTATAAAATCTTTATGAGTGAAACTACATGATAATTGACAGAGAGATCACAAGTAGGCAGAGAGGCAGGCAGAGAGAGAGAAAGAGAGAGAGAGAATGGAGGAAGCAGGCTCCCTGCTGAGCAGAGAGCCCGATGCGGGACTCAATCCCAGGACCCTGAGATCATGACCTGAGCCAAAGACAGAGGCTTAACCCACTGAGCCACCCAGGTGCCCCAC
>NW_026749434.1:0-1773 GCF_022355385.1 Mustela nigripes
CAGGGGTTGTGCCGGGGCAGGAGTGGAGACAGTCCCCCACAGTTCCCCATCACAGTGCCCGGACGTTTTCCAGGGATCCTGTTGCCTCCTCTCTCCTGTGGTGAAGGCACTGGCCTAGAGCCCCAGTCCGCCTGAGCGCCAGAGCAAAAGGCAAAGCATTATCTACGTCAGGAGATGGTAATAGGCGTAGAGTGCCATGCTAGGCCACGCAGGCTGCAGCAGGGTTGTGACTGTGTCTGCTTAGTTCGGCTTAGCAATGTGAACCCCGGGCGCGAACTTGGTGCCCTGGAAAGGAAGGCCCAGAGGCACCAGCTCTCCCGCGGCTCTTCTTCCCTGCCGCGACAGAGCGAACGACCAAAGCCTTGCTGAGGAAGCAGCAGCGAAGTGCTTTTCGCGCCAAGCTGAAAACCTCTGCGAAAGCATAGCAGTCGCTGGGAAATCAGAGTTTGTTCTATGGGCTGCTTTTGTTGATTTCTTAGCCTAGTATTAGCAGCATGATGGGACGAACCCGCATAGGCCTAAAGCCTCTTTTCCGTGGCATCCACTCTTGGAAAGCACAACATTCTTTGTTAAATCAGAGTCGGGTCTGTGGGATGCTGCCTGCTGCTTGCCGGAACTAGTCTCCACAGCACGGTGTAATAAACCCGCATGGAGCAAAATCCTCTTTGCCTGGGCATCCCCTGTGCCTGAGAGAGAAGCGCGGTGGCGCCTGTGGAAAGAGCCTTAAGGAAAGGGACACGTCTGTCACTGCAGAACGACGGAAGCTTGGCTGCTAAGGCAACATGAGGGGAAGATTAGGGCAGGTGAAAGGGCACCACTCTCAGGAAGGAGTCTGGGCAGAAAGCATGCCTGTCCTGAGCCTTTGCCCCAAGGAGACAGCAGCACTTTGGCCACCTGTCAGTGGTGGAGCCAGGGGCTTGCGACCAGGCGCCTACTCTGAACTCGAGAAACAACTCCCAGAAAGACCTGGCCAACACAGGCCGCGAACATGGAGCCCCGAAAACAAGGCCGAAGAGGCACAAGCTCTCCCTCAACTCATCTTCCCTGATGCGACTGTAGCCTTGCTGAGGAAGTAGCGGCGAAGTGCTGTTCACTGCAAACCAAAGCCTCTTGGAAAGCACAGCATTCGTTGAGAAATGTTCTGAGGGCTGCTGCTGCTTGCAGAGCCCAGTCTCATGGTGGGAGAAACTCTCATACAGCGAAAGCCTCTTTGACTGGGCATCTCCCCTGGGAAAGCACAGCATTGGTTGGGAAACCAGAGTTGGGTTTGGGGATGCTGCTGCTGCTTGATTGAGCGAGTCTCCGCAGCACGGTGGATGATCCCCGCGTGGAGCGAAATCCTCTTTGCCCTAGCATCTCCTCTGCCTGAGAGAGAAGCATGGTTGCACACTTCAGTAAACGCGCTCCCCAGGAGCAAGTGTGGCGAAGGCACAGCTCGCTGCCCCCGGGGAAGAGGAGGAGCCCTTGGCCTTGGGTTCTGGAAACGCTCGGGAAACAGGATAGCCTGCCGTGGCACGCACAGCAGGCCGCTGGCAAGACAAGTGTCACCCGCTCCCCATGCGGAGAGATGGAAGCCTGCCTGCTAAGGAGACATGAAGAGAAGACTAGGGCAGGGGCGCATGCTCCACTCTGAGGAAGGAGTCTAGGCAGAAGACAGGCCTGTCCTGTGCCTCTGGTCCCAAAGGGAAAGCATCTCCTTGGCCACCTGTCCCAAGGGCAGACTTGCGCTTGCCACCAGTTTCCAAACCCGGAATTCACAGAAACAACCCCATG
>NW_026749435.1:0-1141 GCF_022355385.1 Mustela nigripes
GGGTGCGGGGGGAGCCTCTGTGGGAATCCTAGGGCATACGGAAAGTTCTCCATGCTGACTCAAATCACATTCAGGCCCTCTTTTCTCCTCGGAGCCACAATCGGAAATCTTCTCCTGATATGCCCACCCCGTACAATTAATTCTCACCTTTTTAAAAAATTAATTTATTTATTTTCAGCATATCAGTATTCATTATTTTTGCACCACACCCAGTGCTCCATGCAATCCGTGCCCTCTATAATACCCACCACTTGATACCCCAACCTCCCACCCCCTGCCCCTTCAAAACCCCCAGATTGTTTTTCAGAGTCCATAGTCTCTCAGTGTTCACCTCCCCTTCCAATTTACCCCAACTCCCTTCTCTTGTCTATCTCCCCATGTTCTCCATGCTATTTGTTATGCTCCACAAATAAGTGAAATTGACTCTCTTTGTCAATTGTCAATCTCTCAAGTGATAATTGACTCTCTCTGCTTGACTTATTTCACTCAGCATAATCTCTTTGAGCCCTTCAACAGATGAATGGATAAGGAAAATGTGGTCCATATACACTGTGGAGTATTATGCCTCCATCGGCAAGGATGAATACCCAACTTTTGTAGCAACATGGACAAGACTCAAAGAGATTATGCTGAGTGAAATAATTCTCACCTTTTGTTCTTTTGCTCTTTTGTTTCCAAGGAATGGGACTGAGAATCGGGGGACTGTCCTGGCCAGTTTGGGGGGTACAAGTAGGATGGAAGGAGACTGGCTCCCCAGCACTGTTGGTAGATAATCATTCGCAACTTGAGAACATTCAATGAGCCCTCCTTGCGGGGATAGAAGATCTCCAGCCTCGTGGACATGAGTGTGAAGAGCGAGCTCTCAGTCCTGCTGGTGACCTTCAAATCCTCAAGCTCCAGACATTCCCAGCCATGCTTTGTCCCTGTGGGATTCCCATGAGGTGGGAGAATTAGGAAAAACAGGATGAGGGGAAAGACAGAGTTTCGCGGTTCCACTGCCTACAAAAGGAGGTTCTCTTGTGCTCAGGGTCTAGGGCTGGGTCTTCTGGTTGCGAGAACACACAAGCTAACATACACAGGTCAGTCATTTGAGAATCCATAGGACTGTCACAGAAATCCAAGAACAAGAAGGAAAAGCACA
>NW_026749435.1:1241-1772 GCF_022355385.1 Mustela nigripes
TCCCGAGAACCACAGCCTGGAAACTTCTAGAACCTAGGCCATTATTTCCTTAGACTCACCCACATTACTCAGCACACCTGTTCCTTCCTTCTTGTCCTCCGCTGTCTGTCCTGTTCCCTCACAGTCTTTCCTCCCTCATGATGTTCACCTGCCCTTGGCTTTTTAAGTCCTCTCTTGCTTCTCACCTGATCCCCTTGCCCTCCTCTCTTGGTCTCACTTGACCTGGGATCTTCATGTCCATTTCCTGACTGGCTGGACCTCTCAGCCCCCATTCTACCTTGCTTAAAGAGCAGTGTGATCTACCCGAAAACCCTGTGCATGGTCCCTGAGCAGCCTAATCAAGGCTCCCAGCCGGCCTGTTCTGTGTTAGTGCGAGGGGGCAGTCTTCGTAGCAATCAGTCACGTGGTAGGTGTGACCACTCATGAGGAGAAGTTTTTCCTTCTAGCAGGGCAGGGATTAGAGCCCACCAGGAGCCCTCCAGGATCCAATGCGAAAGATGCTGGAGGGGGTGAGGGTGGCAGAGCTCCCAG
>NW_026749436.1:0-245 GCF_022355385.1 Mustela nigripes
GAGTTTGTGTTTTCAGACAACTGTCCAAACAGCCCAGGCCTACACACTCTATAGGCTCAGGCCCCTGGAGCCAAACCTGACGACAGTGCTTGCCCTCTCCAAGGGAATTGTATGTGCCCATTCAAATGGCCACACCCTCCTAAGAGTATAAACCTCCAAAGTCCCTGAGGCCAACCCAATATTTGTGGCTTCCCAGGACAGATGGGCCCAGATTGCCCCATTTGTCCTGGGAAGCCACAAATATT
>NW_026749436.1:345-1772 GCF_022355385.1 Mustela nigripes
CCAGAGGTAAAAAGGAACGAACACGACCCTAGGCACCTATCGGATCCATTGCTTTGTTTTCCAGGCATCTCTCCTCAGAGGCCTGGATTTCAATAACAGCATATGCCTGTTTCTTGATTCACCCATCAGAACAAATCTCATCTACACATGGGAAACTTGCACGATGGAGCTGTGTGAAAGCCGCTTTTAGGAGAACCCTTCAGGGCCCCAGTGCCACCGCTTCATTCCAAGGTCTCCATAGACACAATATCATATTAGGACACATCCACGGGAGAGTCCATTTCAACTCAGACTCCTCGGTTGCTCCCCCAGATCCAGCAGATCTAACCTGTCTTGTTGCTTGGAGACAATTGGAATGCGAGGTGGGCTACCCAGCCATCCATCCTTAGAACCCTGCTCGGAATCGTGGTCCTGGAGCCAACCAACACGTAAAAATTGTCCTGCAGAAGAATCTTTGCAGTTGGGAACTTCTCACAACTCCATCGTGGGAAAACCCCCATGACCTCGTGATACACCCCCACTTCAAGAAGGGGCCATTTTGAACAGACTGTCCAACCTGAGCGATCATCTGATCCTCGCCCACACTTCAGATGCACGAGATCTCGATTCAGGTCTGTAGATTGTGCCTGCCATATCCTCACCCGGACACCCAGGCCTAGCTTGGGTTCTCAGAATTCCGTCCTCAGACTACTGGCCCACAAGCCCCCCAGTTTCGCAATCCAGAACTACAATGCAGCACTCTTCCTGCCCTCCAGACGAAAAACATTGACCTCTGGGGCTACCCAGAAACCCCAAATGAGGATCAACAGGGCACGCCATTCGGCTGTACCTCAAATATATAGGCTGACCTGGGCACTAATGCCCTTTCTGACACAGCCTGATCCTGGACCTCCTGGCCCCACCCAGACAGCTGGCCACACACTGAGCACATCGGAGCCCTCATGGCCTTAGGTCGTCATCTCTTCTCAACCTCGGTTTTCAGGCTCTGAACCTAGACCTTATCTCCAATCACGGCCGGGTTTGAAAATGATGCAGAAATCAGAACTCTTTCCCCATGGCAAGAAATTTTGTGGTTGGCATGTTGTCCAACGTTCAGTGTAGGAGAACCGAGCATTCACCCTGAGGCCCCGCCCATTCTTGAATGCAACGAGGGCATAATCACGCATTGTGACCTACAGCGTGAGTCCTGTCCTCTAGTACATCCTCTCAGTGGCTGGACCATTAGATGTCATAAAGGGCTTGACATGTCCCTAGGCCCCAATTTTTAACCAGATTTCTGGTTGTCTAATCGCCCCGTCCAGGGCTCTACTCTGGAATCCCTCATTTGGTGGGACACCTGCCGTTGCAAAACAGAAAGAAAACAAAGCAACAACAACAGAGCAATGCACTTCTTCCATGCCACAGAATGACCCCAAACTCTGTGGACG
>NW_026749437.1:0-1772 GCF_022355385.1 Mustela nigripes
TAAATGTTTTAAGGCGTCTTTGCCCAAATGAGTAGCCTGGTGCAAGCCCTGTATTATTTTCCATTGACTAATCTTAGGCATAAAGAATTTTCCCTCATCGTTAACAAGGCAGCCTTGTGCATTTTTAGTATACCCTCGCTCCTGAGCAATATGAATTTCTTGCTCTGAATAGACTGGAGTCATGGACTCCATTGGAGTCAAGACTGGTATAAGGCTTAATATCTGCTTACCCTTTGCTGCCTCTTTGGCTGCATGGTCTGCTAGATTGTTTCCTTTAGATTCCAAGGTCATATCCTTCTGATGTCCTTTGATGTGAATCACCGCTACCTCCTTAGGCAAGTGTACAGCCTCAAGAAGGGCTATGATCTCAGGACCATATTTGATTGGGGAGTTATGGCTTGATAGCAATCCCCTTTCCTTCCAAATAGCTCCATGGGCATGTAGTACCAGGAAGGCATATTTGGAGTCAGTATAAATGTTAATTCTTAGGCTTTGGCAATTGCAAAGTGCTAGTGAGCACTATGGCATACCTAGCTTATCTTATTTTTTCTATGAAAACTACTGTTATCAGAAATCCAACTGTCATTCGTATTTTTAACAGGGGCATCTTAAATCTGGACCAATAGAGTAAGCAAGATCAATAACCTCTGAACATTTTTGCTCTATAGAGAAAGAAGTAGAGTGGTCAGGTTCAGGCATACAGGTAACTAAGTTTAAAGTTTGACAAGTTTTAAGTATTAATTCTGGCATATCTATAAGTATAGTCCAATACTTAATTAGTTGGTTTCTATCATCCACTGATTGCCTTTGAATTCTAAGACAAATCTGGACCTGATGTGAAGTCATTACAGTCAGGGACTGTCCCATAGTGAGCTTTGAGGCTCCTTTTATGAGGGCTGTTCTATGCTTAGCTAAAGCATCTATTTGCAATTGCACCTCAAAAGAGGTGGCCTCTAGGATAAATATGACTAAGGGATGAAATCAATAAGAAGACCTTTGAGTGGTCCAGCCTTAACAATATCCTGATTACAGAGGATCATTGGCAAGTGAGAAAACTTGTCAAGAGATAAGGGGAGTTCCCCATGCATCATTCAATCCACTCATAAAGAAAATGGGGTCATCCACGGTGCCTCCAAGTCCATAGTTAATCCTATGGAGTGTGACAGGTTGGCTTTTAGGCAATTTCATTATCCCCGCCACACACAAGGTGTTAGTTAAGTTAAATAATTGTAGGGAATTAATCCCATTTTCCAGTTGTTTAATCATGTGCCGTGGGGTCTGCGAATATCCCCACAAAACAGTAAGATCGACTAAAGGAGCTATTGTACAACTTCTCTGAAGTTTACCTCAAATTGTTTAGCTTAGGTAAACAAACATTTAAAGACAATCAAATCTAGAATTTAACATCCATAAAGGTGTGTTACTAAAACATAATTTTTCTCTCTAAAATAACCCTCATTTACAGAGATAGCCAAATCAGGACTAATTCACTTGTGAAACAAGTCCAGTTTTAACAAACTTGGCCTAATTATTTAGATAAGCTCAGCAAGAACCATTGAGTGTGATCAATAGATCTTTTAGCATCTGCTTTGCTGGAACTTTTTATAAGGAATCTCTAGGTTGAACTTTTAGTAGCCTCTCCGGGCCAGAAGCCAAGCCCTGTACTTGCCATCAGGCATGCCTGCAATACCTGTCGATTTGGGCGAATTCCTCTTCTGAGACTGCACCTACCAAGGAGTGACATTCTTTACTCACCTGGTGAGGCTGCTGGG
>NW_026749438.1:0-732 GCF_022355385.1 Mustela nigripes
GAGTTGAAATGGACTCTCCCGTGGATGTGTCCTAATTTGATTTTGTGTCTACGGAGACCTTGGAATGAAGCGGTGGCACTGGGGCCCTGAAGGGTTCTCCTAAAGAGAGGCTTTCACATTGGTCCATCGTGCAAGGTTCCCATGTGTAGATGAGATTTGTTCTGATGGGTGAGTCAATTAACAGCCATATGCTTTTTTTGAAATCCAGGCCTCTGAGGAGAGATGCCTGGAAACCAAAACAATGGATCCGATAGGTGCCTAGGTGCCTGTTCGTTCCTTTTTCACTCTGGGCACATCATTCTACGGGTCTGAGTGCCGGTAGTTGCTCAGATGGGCCCAGATTTCCCCTGTTTTCCTGGGAAGCCCCAAATATTGGGATGGCCTCAGGGACTTTGGAGGTTTATACTCTTAGTAGGGTTGTGCCATTGGAATGGGCAGATACAATTCCCTTGGAGCGGGCAATCACAGTCGTCAGGTTTGGCTCCAAGGGCCTGAGCCTGTTGGGTGTGTAGGTCAGGGATGTTTGGACAGTTGTCTGAAAACACAAACTCGCCTTATGTTTCGGGTCATAGGTACGGCAGGACTGATCTACAGACCATGAGGAGAACACTTCGGGATATGAAAAAAGGGCGAGTGTGAGGCTCTTGCTCAAGTTTTGTCTCTGGATATCGTGTCACTCATGGTCGTGAAATTTCCGGGTGACTTCATGGGAAATGGACGAGTCTTACTCTC
>NW_026749438.1:832-1772 GCF_022355385.1 Mustela nigripes
GTTCTGTTGTTGTTGATTTGTTTGTTTTGTTTTTCAACCTCAGGTGTCCCACCAAATGAGGCATTCCAGAGTAGAGCCCTGGGGAGGGGCGACTGGACAACCAGAAATCTGGTGAAAAATTGGGGCCTAGGGACATGTCAAGCCCATTATGACATATAATGGTCCAACCACTGAGAGGACTTACTAGAGGACAGGACTCACGCTGAGGGTCACAATGCGTGTTTATGCCCTCGTCCCACTCAAGAATGGGTGGGGCCTCATGGTGAATGCTGGTTTCTCCTACACTGAACGTTGGACAACATGCCAACCACAGGTTTCTTGCCATGGGTAAGGAAGAGTTCTGATTTCTACATCACAGTCACCCCTGGGCAGTGATTGGAGATAAGGTCTTGGTTCTTAAGGCTGAAAACTGAGGTAGGGAAGAGATGATGACCTAAGGCCATGGTAGGTCTGATGTGCTCAGTGTGCGGTCAGCTGTCTGGGTGTTGGTCACGAGGTCCGGGCTCAGGTAGTCAGACAGTGCATTAGTGCCCAGGTTAGACTGTATATTTTGGGTGCATTCGAGTGCCGCATAGGTTCTTATCTGAAGAACTCTTCAGGGTATGAAGAATGAGCGAGTCTGAGGCGCGTGCTCAGGCTTTTGTCTCTGGATTTTGTATCAGCGATGGCCGTGGAATGTTGGGGAGGCCTCATGGGCCATCGACGAATCTTATCTCTGTGGATTTGGCCCCATCCCAATTGTTTTACGTCAATCTGTGGGATGGGAGGTCTCCTTTCATGTTTGTTACCTCAGGGGTCCCAACAAAAGAGGAATTCCAAAGCAGAGCCCTGGGGAATATTGAAGGAACACCCGACTATGGTTAAAAATTGGGGCCTAGAGGCATGGCAAGCCCAATATGCTGTCTCTCCATCCAGCCACTCATAGGCCTTACCTGAGGAC
>NW_026749439.1:0-1772 GCF_022355385.1 Mustela nigripes
CCAGTTAAGAAGATACTCTTCAACAAAGACAGCAAGTCTTTTCTGAAGGGAAAAGAACTCTAGGATCTTTGTTCCTAGAAGCCTCTGTTAGAGAATGAGTATCAGGTAACCCAGGAGTGACATAAAGAAGCATGGTAAAAAAGGCTGGTAGTAGACTCTGACTTTAACTGAAGAACTAATTTTATTTTATTTTATTTTATTTTATTTTATTTTATTTTATTTTCCAAAGTCTTACTTGTTTGAGAAAGAGAGTGAACATGGTAGGGAGACAGAGAGAGAAACAAGCAGACTCTGTGTTGATCATGGATACCGACGAGGGACTCTACCCCCAACCCCGAGATCACGACCAGAGCTGAATCCAAGAGTCAGACAGTCAGCGGACCGTGCCACGCTGACAATCCCCCACAAAGAACTGATGTTAAAACAGATGTGGGACCTAGGTGACAGATTGTACGAGTTGCAAATCTAGGCAACACAGAAAGGGTATGTATCTATATAGATAAGAGGAGGCTAAAAACAAATGGAGAGGAGAGAAGGTATACAAATACGGTGAGTTCTTTTATAACGTGATGTGTGTTTTCCTAAAAAAGAATCACTGCTCCATATAAAATAGTGTACTGAAAATCACAGGGCTAACGGAAATATGGGTTTGGGGATAAAATTCCTAAGAGCTTTGTCAGTGACACAGTGAGAAGTAGTGTTGAACTCTGTGGCTGTAATTTTGTGTTTATTTCTTTCAGTTCTATTGGTTTTTGCATTACCAATTTTAAGAATTAGTAAGCTTATAAATACTAGGATCTTTATGTCCTCTTGAGCCTTTGACCCCTTTATGATGATGTCTCTATTTCTGGTAGAACCTTTTTGTTCTGAAGCCTACTTTAATATTACTACTGCCAGCCCACAAATCCTAGCTAAGCCACTTACTGGCTTAGAAGAGTCACTTAATCTCTATGAGCCTTTGTTTCCTCATTGTAAATTTGGATAATAAGACCTTTGTCACAATATTTGTGAGCATCAGAAGAGGCAAGATACAAATACACAGGGCCTTCAAATAGGCATCTTGGAAGTTTATACATTTTTTTAAAAGATTTTGTTTATTTTATTTATTTGACAGAGATCACAAGTAGGCAGAGAGGCAGGCAGAGAGAGAGGAGGAAGCAGGCTCCCTGCTGAGCAGAGAGCTCAATGTGGGTTCAATCCCAGGACCCTGGGATTGGGTTCAATCCCAGGACCCTGGGATTATGACCTGAGCTGAAAGCAGAGGCTTTAACCCACTGAGCCACACAGACACCCCTGGGAAATTTTTACTTTTAACCAGCACTTAACTAATGTTCTTCTAAAAGCTCAGGATATACATCAATGAACAAGAAAGTCAAGGACTCTCCCTTTGCTGGGCTTACATTCAGGAGGAAGGTGTAGAGATAAGGACCACAGAGGAAGAAAGGATGGAAATAAATTAATCCTATAATCTCAAGTCATGCTAAATGCTATGAAGGGTTTTAAAGACCAGAAGATGAGACCATAACAATAGAGTGTATTGGGGATAAGTAGACTGTTTCAGCCAAGTGGCCAGGGGTAGTCTCTTCAAGATTGTATCTGGAAAGGACCTAAATTATATGAAAAATCTTGACAGCAAAGATCTGTGAGGAGAGCATTGCTGAGAGAGGCAGGAACGTCCTGGTCAGGAGTACCCTGGACTCATTCAGTCGATCGCAAGATGGCTAGTGTGTTTCTGTCACGACAAGCACAGTGAGCAATGGCATGAAATAAAG
>NW_026749440.1:0-1772 GCF_022355385.1 Mustela nigripes
GGGCCCATGAGGCCTCCCCGAGATTCCACAGCCATCGTTGACAACAAATCCAGAGACAAAAGTCTGAGCGAGCGCCTCACACTCGCTCTTTTGTCGTATCCTGAAGAGTTCTCCTCACGGTCTGTAGATCAGGCCTGCCATACCTACTTCCCAAACCTAAGCTGAGTTTGTGTTTTCAGACTTCTGTCCCCACATTCCTGGCCCAAAGACCCTTCAGGCTGGGGCCCCTGGAGCCACACATCAGGACTGTGCCTGTCCATACCACGGGAATTCTGCCCATTCCATTTTCCACAATCATACAAATTAGGAAAAAACTCCAGAGTCCCCAAGGACTTCCCAATAATGTAGGCCGCCCAGGACAAACAAGGGTCATCTGAAACCAGGACTAGGATTCCGAGCAGGGTACTAAGGATGGATGGCTAGGTAGCCCACATCACATTCCAATTGTCTCCAAGCAACAAGACAGGTTAGATCTGCTGATTTTGGGGGAGCAACCGAGGAGGCTGAGTTGAAATGGACTCTCCCGTGGATGTGTCCTAATAAGATTTTGACCAATGTGGCCCACACGCATGGGCGGGGCCTCATGGGGCACACAGGTTTCAAGTACACTGAACCTTGTACAACATGCCAACCACAAGGTTTCTTGCCATGGGGAAAGAGTTCTGATTTCTGCATCATTTTCAAACCCGGGCCGTGATTGGCGATAAGGTCTAGGTTCTGAAGCCTGAAAACCGAGCTTGAGAAGAGATGACGACCTAAGGCCATGGCGGGTCCGAAGTGCTCAGTGTGCGGCCAGTTGTCTGGGTGGGGCCAGGAGGTCCAGGCTCAGGCTGCGTCAGAAAGGGCATTAGTGCCCAAGACAGCCTATATATTTGGGGTAGAGCCAAATGGCGTGCAGGTTATCCTCATTTGGGGTTTCTGGGTAGCCCCGGGGGGCAATGTTTTTCTTCTGGAGGGCAGGCAGAGTGCTGCATTGTAGCTCTGGAATGCCAAACTGGAGGGCTTGTGGGACAGTAGTCTGAGAACGGAAGACTGAGAACCCAAGCTAGGCATAGGTTTCTGGGTGAGGATATGGCAGGCACAATCTAGAGACCTGAATCGAGATCTCGTGCATCTGAAGTCAGGGCGAGGATCAGACGATCGCTCAGGTTGGACATTTTGTCCCTGATGGCCCCTTCTGGAAGGGGGGGTGGATAACAAGGCCATGTGGGTTTTCCCACGATGGGAGTTGTGCGAAGCTCCCAACTGCAAAGATTGTTCTGCAGGACAATGGAGACCTGTGGTTGGCTGCAGGACTAGGATTCCGAGCAGGTTTCTAAGGATGGATGGCTGGGTAGCCCACCTCGCATTCCAATTGTCTCCAAGCAACAAGACAGGTTAGATCTGCTGGATTTGGGGGAGCAACCGAGGAGCCTGATTTGAAATGGACTCTCTCGTGGTGTGTCCTAATATGATTTTGTGTCTATGGAGACCTTGGAATGAAGCGGTGGCACTGGGTCCCTGAAGGGTTCTCCTAAAGTGAGGCTTTCACATAGCTCCATCGTGCAAGTTTCCCTTGAGTAGATGAGATTTGTTCTGATGGGTGAGTCAAGAAACAGCCATATGCTGTTATTGAAATCCAGGCCTCTGAGGAGAGATGCCTGGAAACCAAAGCAATGGATCCGATAGGTGTCTAGGGGCCTCTTCATTCCTTTTTGCGTCTGGGTACATCAGTCCACGGGTCTGAGTGCCGGAAGGTGCACAGATGGGCCCAGATTGCCCCTGTTGTCCTG
>NW_026749441.1:0-1772 GCF_022355385.1 Mustela nigripes
CACAGGGGACATTCTGTTCATCGTGGAAGGCTTCCAGTTACTCGTGTGTGACCAACGATCCCCACACCTAGAGACCCCTCCTCCCGAGGGGGACAGGTGCCCCAGGAGCAAGCAGGCACCAGCTGCCTGGACGCGCCTCGGTACCACAAGCAGGGAGGCGTGAGGACAAAGAGAGCGTCTGAGAACAGATATGCCGGCCGGTGACGTCCCCACGCACCCTCGCAAGCCGTCTCTGCCCCGCACCCGAGAGTGGAGTTTGAGGCTGGGGCAGGAGGACAAGGAGGGACCTGCTTGCTGCTGGGAGGGACCCGGCATGGAGGGACCCGTCTCCGGCTCCCCGTCCCTGGTATTTCTTACCCCCAACCCCACATGGGAAACTGAGTGCTTGGTGTTCATTCTGAGCGCGGGTCAGTGGTCTGTACAGGAAACCGGGATGGGCTCTGGTGTTGGCCACATCCCCCCAGAGCCACTTCTGTGTCGCCACTCTCAGGGGCCCAGCAGAACCAGGGGGGCTCTAGGCGTCTCCTCCGAGCCCCTCCCCTTGGCGCTCTGGAGGGGCAGGCTGCCCCCCAGGAGCTGTCCATGGCTGTGGGCTAAGCATCTGAGGTCTAACAGCCCCCAGTCTGCCATTAAGAGCTCTGTTATGGGAGCCTTCATAGCAGGTGTCATTGAACAGACATTAAGACCCAACTGGCCATGGTTAAGGGGACCATTAGCACATGCCTTATGTTTGCCTTGACAAAGGGAGACCCAGCCAAGCACTCATGTGATAATGGGCCGGGGAAACACCCCCTGGGGGGAAGTAACAGGATGGGGGGGCGGGGAGGGCACGCCCTGCCTGGGGCCCTCAGAGCAACAGCCTCGCCCTGGCCTCCCTGGGTCTCTGGCACTCCACCAAGGAGGTGGGGACCGCTGCCTGCCCCGCCAGCCTGAGCATGCTCCGGGGAAGCCTGCCCTGTGACGCCAGGACAAAGGGTCACGCTGCCTCAGTTTCCCCTGAGCTGACGGGTCTTTGGGAGCCGAGACCAGCGTCAAAGCGAGCCGAGCTCATTTATGCTTCTGTGGGTCTGAAGGGTTCAGGCCCGTCAGGGCACTGACACCCCACCTCCCGCGGAACTGCGCATCCGCACAGGTGGCCGGCCACGCCGACCCACTCTCCCACCTGCAGCCTTCCATGACCAGGAGGCTGCCCAGTGTGGGGTGCAGATGTGCGCTTTGGGTTCGACGCCCAGCTCTGCCCCCTGCGAGTCAGGCTCCTCTTTTCTGTTCCCGTGGGGCGCTGCGCACACCATCCCTCTGGCCGCCCAGTTCCCTCTGCTCTGTGTTCATGCCTGCAGCTGCTGGAGAGTGGAGAGCCCAGGGTCTCCTGGACCCTGCCACTCCCCAAGGGAGCAGACACCCCCTAAATCACATTCTATCCATGAAGGTCCGTCCCTTCCCTGGGCCACGCCCGATGGCGAGCACAGCCAGAGACTATCCGCAAACCCACCAACCTGCCCGCTGACCAGACCTCGTGCCCCCACCTGCGTACCCAGCCCCAGCCATGCGCTCAGCTCACTCCTGCCATGCTTTCTGCTCCCAGCGCCCCAGGTACCACTTCCTCCTACCCGCTCCTCCTCCTCCCCTTTCTGAGCCCTTCCATGACCCCACCCTGCCTCCTCCCAGGCGGTCCCTCCCCCTGAACCTATGGCTCCCCATAGCCTCCATGTCCCTCAGCCTGTAGGCCCCTTCTACGGGGCATATGCCTTCAGGACCCTGCCTCGGGCAGCCAG
>NW_026749442.1:0-1771 GCF_022355385.1 Mustela nigripes
TTGGTGCAAGCACTCTGGAAAACAGCATGGATTTTCCTAAAAAAATTGAAAATAGAGCTACCCTATGCCCCAGCAATGGCACTATTGGGTGTGTATCCTAAATATACAAACGTAGTGATCCGAAGGGGCACGTGCACCCAAAAGTTTATAACAGCAATGTCCACAATAGCCAAACTATAGAAAGAAACTACATGTTCTTCAACAGATGACTAGATAAGGAAGATGTGGTATATATATACAATAGAATACTATGCAGCCATAAAAAATGCAATCTTGCCTTTTGTGACTACGTGGATGGAACTAGAGGGTATTATGCTTGGTGAAATAAGTCAGTCAGAGAAAGACAATTATGATCTCCCTGATCTGAGGAAATTGAGAGGCAACATGGGGAGTTTGGGGGGTAGGAAAAGAATAAATAAAAGAAGATGGGATCGGGAGGGAGACCAACCACAAGAGACCCTTAACCTCCCACTGAGCCACCCAGGTGCCCCAAGAGACACTTAATCTCACAAAACAAACTGAGGGTTGCTTGGCGGTGGGGGGTGGGGTGGGGTGGGAAGAAGGTGGTTTGGTTATGGACATTGGCGAAGGTATGTGATATGGTGAGTGCTGTGAAGTGTGTACACCTGGCGATTCACAGACCTGTACCCCTGGGGCTAAAAATACATTATATGTTAATAAAAATTTTTTAAATTATAAAAAAATGTAGATTATATGATGTCCACAAAAACTATTCATTTAAATGGAGAAGTCCATCACACAGTTTTGCTTCTATATCTTGTAATTTTCTAGAAAAATGAATCTCAAAATAACTCTTAGAGAACACTAATTCTTACTAATCATGACACAGTAATGCAAATTCTTTTACTTATCTACATGTAAATGTATGTCCTAAATGGAGACTGCTTTTACCTGGTATTTCAGACAAAATTCTCAATTTTTTTTTCAAAGATTTTATTTATTTATTTGACAGAGAAAGATCACAAGTAGGCAGAGAGAGAGAGAGGGAAGCAGGCTCCCCCCTGAGTGGATAGCCCGATGCGGGACTCTATCCCAGGACCCTGAGACCATGACCTGAGCCGAAGGCAGGGGCCTAACCCACTGAGCCACCCAGGTGCCCCAAAATTCTCAGTTTTAAGCAACAGAAATTGACTGGCTATTTAGGTAAAGAGGACTCATGCAGAGAATGCCAGGCTCCCAAAATCAATGGAAGATTGGAGATGCAGTCCTGGAAAACAATGAGAAAATTAGATCTAAGGTAGCACTGGGAGGCCTAGAAAAGTCATAGAGCTGAACACATGGGTCAGCATACAAAGACTTCCATGACAATGAAAGAAGTTCCACCGTCCTACACATCTTCAAGTTCAAAGTCTCAAGAATATCCAGTTGGCTAAGTCTTAGATGGCTACCTAGCTCGTGTGTCCACCCACCTGGCTGCTCTGGGTTAGAAAATCTGAGGTGTTAATTCTCTTTGTACATAGGACCTCCTCCACCAAGACACCTATACAGGATAAGAAATACCCCACCCCTAAAATAATGGAGTGTATTATTGGAGAAAGGGAAGTTGGATGCTGAGTAGCTAAAATAACAACAATAAGGAGTAAACAATAACAAAGAAAATAACAAGGTGAATCATCATTTAGGATTCACGTGACATAAATTAACATATGCCCTGGAATATGAAAATGCACCACCCATTGGGTTGATCTATAATTAAGATCTTGTATTTTATTAAGATGATTTGAAGACATAGTTTACTGCTTTCAGTTAA
>NW_026749443.1:0-1771 GCF_022355385.1 Mustela nigripes
ATGAGTATTTTGTCAAAAGTTTTCTCTGCATATATTGAGATAATCATGATTTTTCATATTTATTCTGTTAATATGGTGAGTAATCTTGATTAATTTTCCAACGTTAAGCCAACCTGATATGTCTGAAATACATTCTCTGTCATAATGTATTTTGCTCTCATAATCTCTGAATTTGGCTTTTTACAAGTTCATTTAGGATCTTTCTGTGTGTGTGTGTGTGTGTGTGTGTGTGTGTGTGTGTGTGTGTGTTCATAAGACCTATTATCCTGTAATTAGCCTTTGTTGTAATGTTTTCATGTTTGGGGTTGAAGACTGTTCTACTTTTGGGGACACCTGGTTGGCTCAGTCATTAGGTGTCTGTTTTCAGCTCAGGTCATGATCCCAGGGTCCTGGGATCGAGCCCCGCATCAGGTTCCCTGCTCAGCGGGAAGCCTGCTTCTTCCTCTCCCACCATCTCTGCTTGTGTTCCCTCTCCCACTGTCCCTCTCTTTGTCAAATAAATAAATAAATAAATAAAATCTTTTAAAAAAAAGAAAGATTGTACTACCTCGATAAGATGAGTTGAGCAGCATTTCACACTTTTCTATTCTGTGGATGATATTATGTGAGATTATGTTATTCTTTAATGTTTGGAAGATTTCACCTGTGAAGTTTCTGGGGTTTGAGGTTATCTTTTGGTGGAGATTTTAAATTTTAGACTGTTAAAGTTTTAGTATTCATCTTTGTTAATTTTACCATAAGTACAACACATGAGATTTTTGGAACAGAGCAAGTGAATTAGTATTTACTTAAAACTAAGTAACAACTTTGTGGTTTCAGTATACCTCAGTTCCTTACTCTTGGAGCAATGAGATAGTAATCCTGGTTCTGGCACCCCCACTGAAATGTGAGTCTCTCTGGAGTCTGTCCCTATCTAATTAGTCATAAATTACTTTCCAAGCCTCATTCTTTTACCTTCAGCTCCAAGTTTTATTTAAATTTATTTAAATTTGCTTAAAAAGTCCTAGCTGTGCAGAAACATAAAATTTATTTTCCCTACATTCCCACATACCACTCATTTTATTTCCAATTTCTGGCCAGTTTTTCTATGTACATGCCACTCCTCAGTCATTTTGGTTTAGTCTTTAACCACCAAGATGTGTCTTAGAAAGCTAGATGCTCTTCATTTCCGTTTGCCTTTTTACCTGGCCCAGGGCACCAAACCAGGGCCCGCAATTTGTCTTAGCATTTTGCCCAGACTTTGCCTTGGCTTACAAGGACATTCTCTTACCATAGAGCTGTGGCACATTCTGTTACCCATAGAGCTCTGGCCAGCCAGTTGAAGCTGACTTGAATGCCTTGCAGGCTGAGGCAGGGTCATGAAGCGTTTCAGCTCAAGACAGGAACAGATTCTGTACCACTTTCTAATAACTGTAGTATAGGTCAACCTACTCCCAGAGGGCATGTCCAAGGTCTGTTGCACTACTGGGTATTTCCTCAAATACTTGAAAGCTTCTGATAATCACTCCTGGTTGCAGATCACACTTAGATTGCAAATGAGTGGTTTATTTTCACACATGCACACACAAAAGCACAATCCCAGAGAGTATACCTGGAAAGAAAGATCTTTTCAATTGTTAGGAGTACCCCTAACTCTGCCCCAAACCTGGCCCCTAGCATGACTTCTCACTGTATGGTGAGCTTTGGAATCCCCACTCCCACTAGTCCAAATCTTTGATTTTGTTGTCTCTTCAGAGGGACTGCCTTAAGTCAGTCAGTTCCAAACAGTCCC
>NW_026749444.1:0-1771 GCF_022355385.1 Mustela nigripes
CCAGATATAATTTCTCCCGTGGTGTCACACATTCACTGAAGGGCGATGTGGGTACCCTGACATGGATGGGGTGCAGCCCTCTAAGCAGGACTTGGTGGATGGGCAGTGGCTTTCCTGAAACCCACCATGCCCTGTGACCTCCCTGTCACAGCTGACTGACAGGGCCTGCTGTGCCCACCTGGCCCCCGGGCTTGACCAGAGCTGGAGCAGAGTGGCAGTCATGCCCTGACCCTGAGCCATCATGGCTGCTCTCTGGGGCCTGCAGGATGACCCAGGCCCACGTGGACATGGAAGCAGGTCAGACGGAGCAAGTTCTGGGGCTGGGGTGGTCCTCAGAGGGGGGCCCAAGCGGGGCGGGACTGCCCAGGCTCAGCGGCACAGCAACTCTCCCTTCCTCTCACTGCCTACAGCACTTCTTGCTGGGGCTGGGGGGAGGTGGGATGGGGTGTGAAGATGCTGTCCTGTCCCCTTGCTGACACACATCAGGACATGCCCAGCCTCCCTGCACGTCGTGTGCCCAGACAAGACAGATGAGGCCCCAGGTGCCAGGAAGGTGGGTGTGGAGAAGGGCCACGTTGGAGGGCATCCCAGACTCGGCCCACCTGTCCCGGCTCCAATCCTCAGGCCCAGGGCTCAGCATGTCCCGTACCCGACCAGCATGTTTATCCACACTCTCAGACGTGATGATCTCGGCAGGTCTGTGCCACGGAGAACAATCTGAAACAAAGCTGAGGGCGAGGGAGAGAAAGGACTGTCTGCGGAGACGGTGGCCGGCTGCTTGTCCAGAGCACCAGCAAAGCCGTGGGCCAGCCAACCCCAACACTTCCCATCAAGCATCTCAGATGTGAATGGACCTTCTGGGCATGAGAGATTCTTTGACAATGCTATCCCTCCCCCACTTCCCAAGAGGGCCGCTGACGTCCCAGGGGCGGAAGGCGGGGGGAGTCTTTCTTCAAAGCTGCTGGGGAGAGCTGCTTTTTTTGTTTTGGAAAACAAAAAACAAAAAGCAAAAAACAATGCAGTGTGTGGCAATAAACTGTGTTTTCAGAGCGTGCAGGAAGGTACCTGTCCTGTTAGAAGTAGTCAGAACCCCTTTCCTGATCCATGCCAAACACAGAAACCGAGAACTCTCCACAAGGGGGCAGCAGCTGGCCGGGCTGGCGTTTTCCACGGCGTCCAGCAGGGGGCTGGGAAGGAGCGGGTCCTGGGGAGCTGACAAGAGCTAGAGGAGAAAGCTGTTTTGTGTCTGCAGGTGACAAAGTGGGAGAAGGGAATCCCCAGTCCTTCTCGGGCCTCTCTCCCCCAGCAGCCCCCGCCCCCTGTGCTGGAAGGGCCAAGGCCAGCTTGGATCCTCTCCCTGGAGCAGTGAGTGGTGGGCAGGGAGCCCAGTACAGGTTACCACCCCTGGGAACCGGAATGTGCAAATTCCCAGGATTCCAGTAAGAAGAGGAGCAGGGTGAAGGGGCCTTGGGCGTTAGGTCACTCACACTGAAAAGAGGGTGTGTGAGTTCGCGCACCACACGTGCACATGGATGTCTCCATGCTCACGGGAGGGCCAGTCAGCCCCCAGCTTGCAGTCTGTCTCACAAGCAGCCTTCTGGAAATGAACGCTGAGCTCTCTGCATGGACAGGTCTGGGGCCCCGGGACTCCCTGGGGCTTGGAAGCAGGCATGCAGATGCCGATCCACATTTTGTTAGAGAGAAATAGCTCGTGGGGGCCATCTGTTCCCAGTTTTCTTTTAGAAAAGGAACACTGAAACAAAAGGGGGCC
>NW_026749445.1:0-1771 GCF_022355385.1 Mustela nigripes
TAAGTACTGAGATAAATTTTGGAGAATTAAAGAAAGATAAAAGATACCAGAATTAAAATGATGCCAAACATGAGAAATCAGAAACAAAACAAAACAAAAAATACACACAAAAAATACCACTCATGTACATTATGGTGATTTTTAAGAATATCAAAAACAGAGAAGAGCATAAATGATGCCCAAGAGAAGAACAGATCACCTAAAATGTACAAGAATAATACTGACAGCAGAATTCTCAATAGTAATAGCATATAAAGGAGAGAGCTGGGTGTTTGTATAGATGGAAAAGATATTTGAAACTAGATATTATACATTAAGCCAAATTATTGATTAAATTTGAGAGCACAGTAAAAATACAGTGAAGTATGTTAGGTCTTAGAACATTTATCACACAGAGACACACATTTTAGAAAACTTCCTTGGAGGACAGCTCAGTTTAGATAGAGAAAACAGAATTATGTACTCAAAGGCACGTTTTGAAGGAAGGGTTGAATATAGTCTGCACTGCAAATATTCTTTAATCGTATGTTCTGAATTTCCTAAATTTAAGAAGTATTTGTTCAAATATTTATCTTTAAATAAACCCTAGGAGACTTTTTTTTGGATTCTGCAAAATCAGTCCATTTGGATACAAATCTTTTTGCCACTGATGGAAATTTTGATAGCCCTTAACTGTGGAATGCCTAATGTATTGTTACAGCAATTGTGATTTGCCAATACATGGGTGATGTGTGTGTGTTGTCTGTGTTTATTTTTATATTTGATGGTTTTACTCTTCTATGAGATTTTTAAGTAGACATAATTTTAATAAATTATGATTTGTTGAAATTTATCTGAGGTTATATATAATAAAATGAAATTTGTGTGAACTAAAGAAGTGCATCTCTATTTTTTTTGTTTCAAGAGTAGACTGGTCTTTAAAAATTGTCCAAAGAAGTACATTATATTCATTATTAAATTTGATACTATACAATAAAGTATTTGTGGTCCTATGGAACCATATCAAATTCTACTATTAATTCATATTAATAATTACCATAAGAGGAAAAAGGGATATTTTTCAAAATGAAAATTAGCATACTTTTTAGAATATGAACAGAGGGAACAAATGTCAAAGTTTAACACAATTTACAGAATGTTTTAACATAAATGGAAATTTAAATCTGACCAAATTTCACAGTTTTAAGTAAAATGATAGCACTTTATATCCTTGAAAAGTGGTAAGTGACCCAAAACATTGCTTAGAAAAACAAATTTAACACTACACTAGTCTGAGATGGTTAAGTTATGGTACAGCTTGCCATTGTGTATCATCAAATGGTATATTTTTTTCTTTTGGTCTTGTCATTATATTTTATTTTACCCATTCTGGTAAGTGTATAGTGAAATCCAGTGTCATTTTAATTGCATTTCCTTGATGTCTAATTATGTCAAAATATGTTATTTTGATGTTTAATATTCTGAGCTTTCTCAGTACAAGACCCTGAACTCACTTAGGAAAATTACAGTTGCAGATGCACTCATAGACCAACTCTTATTTAGAAATAAGCAGAAACATTACTACCCATTCCAACAAAAAATAGATTTGTTATGCAGTAGGGATTTTATAAATTACCTGACACAACTTATATAGTAAGATGAAATGGGACAGGCGGCTTCTTGCAGCTATATACAACATCATTTTAATTTCAATTTTCAGTATAATTTTTCCAAGGTATACACAGAATATATATTTAATGTAAATTGTGAACACTTTAAACTCTGTATATGG
>NW_026749446.1:0-1770 GCF_022355385.1 Mustela nigripes
ATCTGAAACTCTGTAAACATGCAGTGTTTGCATGACTGGCTTTGGCCACTTAGACTCCAGCCGCAGGACTCACTGTTAAGTCACACTCTTTGCATGAACTGCCTGATCCAACCTGTACCCAAGGGCCAGAGGCCTCAGGTCTACAAAAATAGTCTCATCAGGTAGAATTTTCCAAAGGCTCAGAGTCTGGCCAGTCCTGAAGACAAACCTTTCTTGGGACTGTGCAGAGTTTGCACAACACTGGCCTGCTAAGCTAACCCTTGACCGTACAGACTTGTAGAAATTATTCATGTATTATACATTGGAGCCCATTTCCTTTGCATGTTTTATAATTTTTATCTCCCACTATGTGACTAGTTTTTTATTATCTTAACTGCTTTGATAAGCAGAAGTTCTTAGTTCTATTCCATTGACTAATTCTTGCATTAATTATTGTGGCTTTATAATAAGAGAATTGATTACAATGTTACTCTCCCCAATCCTTTCACATGGTAGATCTATCCATTAACTCATGCATTCCATAATTCATCTTTAAACAGTGAGAAACCTATTAGGAAAGTAGTTTCCTCTGTATAGAGGTCTCAGACAACTTTTATTATATTTTTTCCAAGATATTTGATATTTTTGATGTTATTGTATATAGCATACTTCTGAAAATTTTATGTTTATTCTGGTTAGAAAAAATGAGCTAGAGGAAAAAAACATTTTTTAAGAGATGTTTACTTGCAATTAATTTAAGAAGTCAGAAATTAGAAGTACCAGCTCACCAAACTGAAAAAAAAAAAATCCAGTAGGTGTTTAAAAAAATAGCAATATTATCATCATACTGTTTATGGTAGAAAAACAGCTACTTCTTCCCATAATCATCATATCCCCAGAAATCATATTTTTTCAAACATCAGCATTGCAAAAAATTACTGGGAAAGACATTTTTCATTAGAGAATATTTTGTCCTGCATAAATGATTCTTCACCCGGTGTTGAGTTAGGCAGTCTCCCCCCAGAAAGTAATCAGCTTCTGCGTGGAAAATATGCTGGCATTCCTGATCAGCCCTTGGGACCATCTGACAAGTGTCCATTTGTAATGATCATGTCAACTGGATGACCAAAGATAAGAACTCTTCATCTAGTTGCTGTAGAATCAATATTTAGGAAGTTATCCATGCAGCCCTTAACCAATAAGGTGATTCTCTACATTTCTTCCAAAAACAGTGATCGCCAGATAATCAGATCCTTGAGCCAAATATCTTCATCCCAGCATCGAGAGAGACATTATTTGGCCACACACACACAAATCAGTCCCTTGACCAGAACCAGGCTGGATGGAGAACTGCACATAGTCTGGAACCAAATTAGAATAAGAGGTAGAAAACAGAAGGTGGGAGGAAAAGAGAGAATTCTATGACTACATAAGATCACCTCAAAAGCCAAGTAAAGGCTTGCCTTGATGTGAAGGGCCAATGGAAGCATCACTTGGCACACTGTCAGTTTCAACTCTTGGTAGGCGAGTTTCTCTGGACATAAACAGATAGATAACTCAGAGAGAAATTATATTAGGAAATAAAATTAGGGGTTTTCTTTCATAAAACACAAGGAGAGACTTTAGAAGTTCTGGCTTATCAAATAAGAAATATAATGAGTATTTGAAAGGAGAAAAAACAAGATTACAAAGGTTGTGTTGGTTGTATTAGTTCATTCATGTTGGGAATACAGCAATGTTTTCGTGTAATTATCATATCCACAAAGATCGTGAAATTTATTCAGACAACAA
>NW_026749447.1:0-1770 GCF_022355385.1 Mustela nigripes
GAATTTTCCAAAAGACCTAGCTCAGTTCTGATGGTGAATAGGTAGGTGGAGAGAGATAATAATCTATTGGAAAGTTAATAGTATTCTTAAAAGAAAATCAATGGCACAGCAAATGCTAACCTTAGTTTTGAAGTAGAGTAATACAGAAAAGATCCAGGTTGTTATCTGTGACTAAGAAACCCTGATAGAGGAAAGAAATCCATTGATAGCAAGGGAAGACTTTTTTAAATTGCCTTGTAGTGTCTCAGTCTATTGTTGTAATATCATTCTTATTTGAGCATTATTTTATGATTTATAAAAGCCTAACTTTTTTTTATTTTGTTGGAAATTATTGTCCATCTTATATTGTAGGTGGGCCAAGTATCAAGGTCATGATTTTAGAGTGGAGAAAAATGAGGATGTGGGACTTCAAAAACCTCTTTCAAAGTTATTTATCCAGTCACTACTGACAACAGAATTATTATTCATTCTGACATTTAGCCTAGCATTTTTTTTCACTATTAGATTTTAGCTGCCACGTAGGCACAGGGAATGCAGCAAATGTTTTCTTCTTATTATTTAACAATTAATAATTGAGCCTATTTCATGTCAAGTATATTAGTAGGCAATGGCTACAGAGGTGAATGAAAATCACATGGTCATCGTGTTCCTAAAGCCCACATTCTAGTGGAAGGAAACTGACAATAAACAGATTAAAAAATCAGACAATCCTCTGAAGTATAATGAAGACAATGTTGTGATAGCTAAGGTCAGAATGAACTGATTACAATGCCATGGGGAGAGTAAAGCTGTCTGAGTTGATAAATTCATGCTGGGATTTGAACAATGCCAAAGAAACAGTGATCTAATGAGTTAAGATATTTTACAACAGAGAATATAGACTGTGCAGTGGTATTAAGACAGCAGAAAAAACACACAAATGTTCATAGATTTTCAGAAATGAACAGAAAACAATGTGGCTATAGATGGAGAGTACAGAATAGAGTTGTAGAAGGAGATTGTGAGGGGAAGAGCTTTATATCTATATCAGTGCGAACTCAGCGTAGGAAAAAAAGGCACCCTCAGTACCTTAAATAAGAACTTTAATACAGGAATTTACCTGAGATAATAGAATGGGCCAAATAACAAGTTCTAGATTGATATCTTAGAATTATTTTGAGAACCTATCAAATTATATTATGAGTGCTCTTCCATTTGAAGCTAATTCTAGAGTTAGATTAGAAGTCATTGCTACTACAAGTGTCAGAAGATTGGAGTATAAATGTTTAGACTCTTAACACCTAGGATATATTAAGTAAATATTAAAAGAACAAACACCTCAAGAAGACCCACTGTATATATGAACTTTCTTAGAAGAAGATAATAACCACGGCATGCAAGAAGAGGGCCATCAGGACACTCAACCTTCAAGATTTCACATGACAACATCTAATTGGTAGCATGTATCTAATATCTAGTAACCTAGATGCAAACAGTTCTGGGAAGCATAGTTTTCTAAATAATATTAAAGAAACAGCATAATAATTTTAGGAATTTATTTGAGGAACAAACGTGTTTTCTTTAGTCTTGTTTTATTTTGTTATGGACTGAGTTGTGTCCCCCTAAAATTAATATGTTGAAGTCCAAACCCCAAGATGGTCTTCAAAGCTGTAGTGAAATTAAATGAGGTCTTTAGGGTGAGACCCTAATCCCATATAACTGATGTCCTTATGAGACACAGGGGTACACCTATGAAGAGGCAGAAAGAAGGAAGCCATTGGCGAGGCAGAG
>NW_026749448.1:0-1770 GCF_022355385.1 Mustela nigripes
GGGACTCGATCCCAGAACTCTGGGATCATGACCTGAGCTGAAGGCATTCACTTAACCAACTGAGCCACCCAGGGACCCTCAGTGGACTCTTTGGTCAGGTCAGCCTTTTGGCTATTCTGCACAATAACAGTGCTACGAATTTGGGGGTAATAAATACAGAGTGCCCGCTCTCAAATATTTTGGGTATATTCCCTGAGGTATAGTAATTAATCCTATCTCTGAGATTTTAAGGAGCCCCCATTCAGTTTGCCACAGCAGTTGCACAATTTTGCTTCGTTCCTTGATACCTACCGTGGAAGAATATTTCAGTTTGCGGATCTACCCTATGTTGTATGTTCATTTACCCTTTGTGGCATGTTTGCATATTTTGTACCATTTTCCAGTTGCGAACAGTGTTGCCGTGGATATTTATGTTGGTTTGGTTATGATTATGATTCTGGTTCTGGTTCATGCTGTGTCGATCTTGGTTATGGTTGATGCCTATGACTTAAGTATATGGTTAGAGTTCATGGTGTATGGTTTATGGATTATGGCCTTATGGTTCTGTTGTTTAATGGTGTATCGGTTTAGGTGACATGTGGCTTTTTGTCTTAACATCCTTATGATTTGGGTGCTTTAGTGTGAGGAGGTGGGAAGAAGAGAGAATGAGTGTATTTGAGTCTGAGGGGAAAAGTCTTTGGGGAGTCAGTGGATGAGGGGATGAGCTGGTGTGTGTTTGTAGGGGAAGGCTTAGGAGATTCAACGGGTGGTATGTGGGGAACTAGAGGGTCCAGAACTTGGAGGGTGATGGTTTAAGGGTGAGTGGGTGAAGGTTTGAGAGGTGATGGTTGAGGTGGTGAGGGGGTGATGGTATTGGGTATGTGTTTAGAGAGCTTGGGGGATGATTGCTTGTTAGTAATCACTCAACTAAAAAGCAATGGACCTAAACCCAATGAGGGTTTAGGAGATGAGGGCATAAGGAGTTAAGGTGAGCGTTGAGGCATTGGACATAATGGCTAATGGGATAGGTATGGTATATGTTTAGGCTGGGATGATGGACAATCCCAAGAGATTGCGGTTGGCCTGAGGACCCATTAGGGAGAGCACTAGGCTGAATAACTGGAGCTTGTGGGTTCCAACCTAGGGGTAGAAAACCTTGAGGGAACTAGGGTTTAGAATCAAGGTACATTCTTTTTTTTTTTTATAAGATTTTTATTTATTTATTTGAGAGAGAGACAGTGAGAGAAAGCATGAGCAAGGAGAAGGTCAGAGGGAGAAGCGGACTCCCCGTGGAGCTGGGAGCCCGATGCGGGACTCGATCCCGGGACTCTGGGATCATGACCTGAGCTGAAGGCAGTCGTCCAACCAACTGAGCCACCCAGGCGTCCTCAAGGTACATTCTGAATACAAATCCTTTATCAGATACATGGTTTGCAAATACGTTCTCCCAGTTTGTGGCTTGTCTCTTGGTTCTTTGAACAAGGTTTTTCACGGAGTAGGAGTTTAAATTTTATAAAGTCTGTTTTATTAATTTTTCTCTTTTGTGGATTGGTTTTTGTGTTTGAATCTTAAATTTATCCACATTTTCGAGTGAATTTTGGCATGGACCATAAAGTTTCTGTCTGCATTTCATTTCCTATGGCTTCCAGTTGATTGTTCCTGAACTCTTTTGGGGAAGTTGGGGGATATTGGGCTCCACTTTAGTTTCTATCAAAATATAAGGGATTCCTTGGGGCATCTTGGTGGCTCAGTAGGTCAAGCATCTGCCTTTGGCTCAGGTCATGATCCCAG
>NW_026749449.1:0-1769 GCF_022355385.1 Mustela nigripes
AAAATTCTATTGGCTTTCTTACCACAAATGTTGTTTTTCATTTCACAAATGAAATGTAAAATTTTCACAAATGTAGGCTTTCATTTGACTAGAGCTCCCCAATACACTCAAATCAAGAAAGATTATTAAATACATAGAAAAATGGGGATTCAAATTGTGTCATGCTTTCTGCCTACGCATAATAAACATGTGATGTAAAACGGATATTGAGACAAAAGAATTAGCTTGGTTTTTAATCGTTGCACCTAAACACTGTCAGACTGCAGCCAAATCAATCATTATGTTCTTATTTGTAAACCGGGAATAACATCAGCTCTACATAATACTTTAATATTTATGCATTTTTACATCAACTGTTACATATTTCTACATAAACATTATAAAATGCATTTTATTGAGATAAAATGTGTATATTTTCTCGTGTACCTACCTAGTTACTATATAATAGATAGGGTTATAAATTACTTTCCCAAGGTTACACTCTCTTAAATTCTATATTTGAAAGTCAAACTTTTCATGTTTTTTCCATATGAAACTATGCAAATTTATTACACAGATGTTCTTAGCTCTATTCACAATGCCCCAAACTGGAAAACTACATATATATACAGGTATATGCATACATAAACACATATGTATATATATACATGTATACACAATGGAATACTGTGGGGTTTTTTTCTTATTTATTTTCAACATAACAATATTCATTATTTTTGCACCAAACCCAGGGCTCCATGCAATCCATGCACTCTCTAAAACCCACCACCTGGTTCCCCCAACCTCCCACCTCCCCGCCCCTTCAAACCCCTCAGATTGTTTTTCAAAGTCCATAGGCTCTCATGGTTCAACTCCCCTTCCAATTTCCCCCAACTCCCTTCTCCTATCTCCTCATGTCCTGCATGCTATTTGTTATGCTCCACAAATACGTGAAACCATATGATAATTGCCTCTCTCTGCTTGACTTATTTCACTCAGCATAATCTCTTCCAGTCCCTTCCATGTTGCTACAAAAGTTGGGTATTCGTCCTTTCTGATGGAGACATAATACTCCATAGTGTATATGGACCACATCTTCCTTATCCATTCACCCGTTGAAGGGCATCTTGCTTCTTTTCACAGTTTGGCGACCGTGGCCATTGCTGCTATAAACATTGGGGTACAGATGGCCTTTCTTTTCACTACATCTATACCTTTAGGGTAAATACCCAGGAGTGCAATGGCCGGGTCATAGGGAAGTTCTATTTTTAATTTCTTGAGGAATCTCCACACTGTACTCCAAAGAGGCTGCACCAACTTGCATTCCCACCAACAGTGGAAGAGGGTTCCCCTTTCTCCACATCTCCAACACATGTTGTTTCCTGTCTTGCTAATTTTGGCCATTCTAACTGGTGTAAGGTGATATCTCAATGTGGTTTTAATTTGAATCTCCCTGAAGGCTAGTGATAATGAACATTTTTTCATGTGTCTGATGGCCATTTATATGTCTTCATTGGAGATGTGTCTGCTTTGCACCCAACATGAAATACACACAACCAAAACCACACATCAACCACCCGAAAATGCAAAAAAGCCATCCTCAACAAGTTGGAAAGAGGACCTCAAGGATAGCCCTCCACCCTCTCCCACACCTTAAGCAACAAAAGTCCTTCTGAAAGACCCGCGGATCCCCTTACCCAAGAATCCAACACTGCCACTGGATGCAATCAGCAAGAGGTTCTTTATTGTTACGCAGGTGCCTGCGGATGGTCAGCGCGCGCCTGTGGGTG
>NW_026749450.1:0-1769 GCF_022355385.1 Mustela nigripes
AAAAATAGAGCTACTCTATGACCCTGCAATTGCACTGCTGGGTATTTGCCCCAAAGAAATGGACGTAGTGAACAGAAGGACCAACTGTACCCCAAAGTTCATAGCAGTGATGGCCACAGTTCCCAAACTATGGAAAGAGCCAAGATGCCCTTCCACAGACAAATGGATAAAGAAGATATGGTCCATATATACAGTGGAGTATTATGCCTCCATCAGAAAGGATGATTATCCAAGTTTTGTATCAACATGGACAGGACTGGAAGAGATTATGCTGAGTGAAATAAGTCAAGCAGAAAGAGTCAATTAGCATATGGTTTCACTTACTTGTGAAACATACTTGTGGCATATAAGGAATAATATGGAGGACATTGGGAGAAGCAGAGAAGTGAGTTGGGGGAAAACAGAGGGGGAGACAAATCATGAGAGACTGTGGACTCTGAGGAACGAACTGAGGGATTTGGAGGAGGGGTGGAGGGAGGTTGGGTGAGCCTGGTGGTGGATATTATGGAGGGCATGCATTGCATGGAGTAGTAGATGTGGTGCATTAATAGTGAATTCTGGAACACTGAAGAGAAATAAAATAAAATAAAATGGAAAAAATCACTTATGGTTTGTCTCCCTCCCAATCCCATCTTGGTTCATTGATTCCTCTTAATCTCACAAGACAAACTTTGGTGAGTGCTGTGAAGTGTGTAAACTTGGCGATTCACAGACAGACCTGTACCCCTGGGGATAAAAATACATGTTTATAAAAAATAAAAAATTTTTAAATAATGGAAAAAATCAGTCTAGTCCAAAAATGTAAATAAAATATGAAGAAAAAAAGGAAAAATGCATTTTTTTGAAAAAGTGGGAAAGCTAAGAATATCTCAGTAACAAGCTCTCAGGTATAGTCTGTGATCACTCTTGAGATGTTGAGAACTGAAGAAATGGAAACAGTTCAATCTCCAAGCAGAGCATACCTGAATCCAGCATAACTGAAGCCTCACCATTTGCTTACCATAAGGTTTTCCATTCCCCTGACAGTCTTTGAGTCTCTACCAAATGCAAGTGATGGTGACCGACTCCCTTGCTATAGCCATCTCTGAATGTCTGAAGAAATAGCCTGCTTGTTCTCATTGGGAGTGTTCTTCACATATTCCCACAGAAGGAGATGAAGGCAAGACACCAAGGACCTTGATAATTTTCAAACTCCATCCTTGTGCTGTAACCCTCTCCACTTATTTTTGATATGTGTATTGCTTCAAATCTTGCTAAGATTGCACCAAATTTGTTGCAATTGTATCATACACTTAGTTTTTTTAAGAAATATGATCTTTTCCACTGATTAAAAGTTCTTCATATAGAAAAAAATGAGGGGGACATCCACCAGATAGAAGTCAGGTGTCTTACTCAGTACCTAAAAATATCAGATTTGGAGGATATATGAACATAATCCATGATCTGCCCCATACCCTGCAGCACCTCCCAGAAATTGTTTTGGAATCTACAAGGAAATAAGCTCTTATAGTCTGACATAAATAAAACAATAATGCACCTTTGCAAAGAGATTCAGTAGGGCATTTTTATTCTAATGGGACAAATATGATTCATATAATACAAAGGTTGACAAATTTTCTTCTGTAAAAGGAATGCTGGTACATATTTAGACTTTGAGGACTATATGGCCCTGAATGCCAAGTCCATATACATATCATATAGATGGCATCTAGTAAATTGTTAAAACTGTCTCCCTAAATATTACCAATACATTGTGTTGACAAGGCAAA
>NW_026749451.1:0-1769 GCF_022355385.1 Mustela nigripes
GGGATATGAAATAAGGGCGAGTGTGAGGCTCTTGCTCAAGTTTTTGTCTCTGGATATCGTGTCACTCATGGTCGTGAAATTTCCGAGTGACTTCATGGGAAATGGACGAGTCTTACTCTCAGGGGTTTGGCCCCGTCCAAAGAGTTTGGGGACATTCTGTGGGATGGAAGAAGTCCGTGGTTCTTTTTTTTTTTTTTATTAGTTTTGTTTTCTTTTACCTCAGGTGTCCCACCAAATGAGGGATTCCAGAGTAGAGCCCTGGGGAGCGGCGACTGGACAATCAGAAATCTGGTTAATATTGGGGCCTAGGGACATGTCAAGCCCATTATGACATCTAATAATCCAGCCACTGAGAGGACGTAGTAGAGGACAGGACTCACGCTGAGGGTCACAATGCGTGTTTATGCCCTCGTCGCACTCAAGAATGGGCGGGGCCTCAGGGTGAATGCTGGTTTCTCCTACACTGAACGTTGGACAACATGCCAACCACAAGGTTTCTTGCCATGGGTAATGAAGAGTTCTGATTTCTGCATCACAGTCACCCCTGGGCAGTGATTGGAGATAAGGTCTAGGTTCTGAAGCCTGAAAACAGATTAGGGAAGAGATGATGACCTAAGGCCATGGCGGGTCTGATGTGCTCATTGTGCGGTCAGCTGTCTGGGTGTTGGTCACGAGGTCCGGGCTCAGGTTGTCAGACAGTGCATTAGTGTCCAGGTTAGACTATATATTTTAGGTACATTCGAGTGCCCTGTAGGTTCTTATTGCAGAACTCTTCAGGATATGTAGAATGAGCGAGTCTGAGGTGCGTGCTCAGGCTTTTGTCTCTGGATTTTGTATCAGCGATGGCCGTGGAATGTTGGGGAGGCCTCATGGGCCATGGACGAATCTTGCTCTTTGTGGATTTGGCGCGATCCCAATTGTTTTTCGTCAATCTGTGGGATGGGAAGACTCCTTTCAGGTTTGTTACCTCAGGGGTCACACCAAAACAGGAATTCCAAAGCAGAGCCTGGGGAAGAGTGAAGACATAACCCTAACGACGGTTAAAAATTGAGGCCTAGGTGCATGGCAAGCCCAATATGCTGTCTCTCCATCCAGCCACTGAGAGGCCTTACCTGAGGACTGGGCTCAGGCTGAGTGTCACAATGTGTGTTTGTGACCAATGTGGCCCGCAAGCATGGGCGGGTCTCATGGGCCACACTGGTTTCAAGTACATTGAACCTTGGACAACATGCCAACCACAAGGATTCTTGCCATGGGGAAAGAGTTCTGATTTCTGCATCATTTTCAAACCCGGGCCGTGATTGGAGATAAGGTCTAGGTTCTGAAGCGTGAAAACCGAGATTGAGAAGAGACGATGACCTAAGGCCATGATGGGTCCGTTGTGCTCAGTGTGCGGCCAGCTGTCTGGGTCGGGCCAGGAGGTCAAGGCTCAGGCTGTGTCAGAAAGGGCATTAGTGCCCAGGTCAGCCTATATATGTGGGGTACAGCCGAATGGCGTCAGGTTGATCCTCATTTGGGGATACTGGGTAGGCCCAGAGTGCAATTTTTTCTTCTGGCGAACAGGCAGAGTGCTCCGTTGGAGTTCTGGATTGCCAAACTGGAGGGCTTGTGGGCCAGTAGTCTGAGGACGGAAGCCTGAGAAACCAAGCTAGGCCTAGGTTTCTGGGTGAGAACTGAATCGAGATCTCGGGCATCTGAAGTCAGGGCGAGGATCAGATGATCGCTCAGGTTGGACATTCTGTCCCTGATGACCCTTCTTGAAGGGGGGG
>NW_026749452.1:0-1769 GCF_022355385.1 Mustela nigripes
TGCCTCTTTGTTTTGTTGACTGTTTCCTTTGCTGTGCAGAAGCTTTTGATCTTGATGAAGTCCCAAAAGTTCATCTTCTCTTTTGTTTCCTTTGCCTTTGGAGACATATCTTGAAAGAAGCTGCTGTGGCTGATATCGAAGAGGTTACTACCTATGTTCTCCTCTAGGATTCTGATGGGTTCCTTTCTCACGTTGAGCTCTTTTATCCATTTTGAGTTCATCTTTGTGTACGGTGTAAGAGAAAGGTTGAGTTTCATTCTTCTACATATAGTTGTCCAGTTTTCCCAGCACCATTTATTGAAGAGACTGTCATGAAAAACCCAAAAGACTCCACCCCCAAACTACTAGAACTCATACAGCAATTCAGCAACGTGACAGGATACAAAGTCAATGTACAGAAATCAGTGGCTTTCTTATACACTAACAATGAAAATACAGAAAGGGAAATTAGAGAATCGATTCCATTTACTATAGCACCAAGAACCATAAGACACCTGGGAATAAACCTAACTGAAGAGGTAAAGGATCTGTACTCGAGGAACTACAGAACACTCATGAAAGAAATTGAAGAAGACACAAAAAGATGGAAGACCATTCCATGCTCATGGATCAGAAGAATAAACATTGTTAAAATGTCTATACTGCCTAGAGCAATCTACACTTTTAATGCCATTCCGATCAAAATTTCACCGGTATTTTTCAAAGTGCTGGAGCAAATAATCCAAAAATTTGTATGGAATCAGAAGAGACCCCATGTTGCTAAGGAAATGTTGAAAAACAAAAATAAAACTAGGGGCATCACGTTTCCTGATTTCAAGCTTTATTACAAAGCTGTGATCACCAAGACAGCATGGTACTGGCATAAAACAGACACATAGACCAGTGGAACAGAGTAGAGAGCCTAGATATGGACCCTCAACTCTACGGTCAAATAATCTTCGACAAAACAGGAAAAAATATACAGTGGAAAAAAGACAGTCTCTTCCCCCCCCTTTTTTTTTTGACCGCTAAACCGAGATTCTCCCATGGAAGGAGGAAATTAGGGCTTTTTATATGTATCAGTTATTTATATGTTAGGTCTCTCAGGAATTCCAAAATAAGTCTATGCAAAACAAATTATTTTTAGTAATATTCTTGACATGGCATTGAAGTTAAAGTAAAATTTGATTTAATAATACAGTTGTTTATATTTTAAAAGGCAGAGCACAAATAATTTTGAAGTTTCCTAAAATTTCTCAAAATGAATGTGTGGTAACATGTAGGGATAAACATTCATATGGTTCTAAATTCTATTTTATTACCCTCTCTTTTTAGCATCTTCATAGCCATCTATTTCTCCTATCTCAATTTTAAATATCAGCATATCCTTCACTCCATAAATATTAATATTTTAGGATGGGGTGTGAGATATTATTTTAAACAATTATATAAATGTCTTTCCTGATCCCTGTAGGATATGGTGGTTTAGAATAATACCTTCTACATTTTAAATCCTTTGTTGTATTACAGCAGCAATTTTTTGAAAGATCTTTTTAAACATTTTATTTATTTGTCAGAGAGAGAGAGAGGGAAAGAGAGCACAAGCAGGGGGAGGAGGGATAGAGGGAGAAGCAGGTTCCCTGTTAAGCAAAGAGCCCAATGTGGGACTCGATCTCAGGACCCTGGGATCATGACCTGAGCTGAAGACAGACGCTTAACCAACTGAGTTACCCAGCCATCCCACAACAGCAATTTTTTTTTAAAGATTTTATTTATTTACTTGACAGAGA
>NW_026749453.1:0-1198 GCF_022355385.1 Mustela nigripes
GATGGAAGCCAATCCAGAATGATTTCCAGAGCAGGTAAGCCCTGTAGGTAGCTGAGGTGCAGTCCTGGCTGAGGCCCCCGGTCTCACACCCCCCACTCGAGCGGATAGGGGCTAAAGGGGCTAGAGCACTTCATCCACCAAGTGCTGCCCACTGGTTGAGGACTTCTCCTCGAGACTTCCTCTCCCTAGCTGTGGCCTGCCTGCCAAGAATTTCCTCCCTCATCTAGGCAAAGGGCTCAGCAGAGAGCAGCGGGGGCTTGCTATAAACCACCAGTGTCGATGTCAGCATGGAGAGTGCTGAGGGGATAGAGGTGGAGATCCTGAAGTCGTCTGCGGTGGACTCCCCTTTCTGCAGGGAGCACCAGAAATGCATCCGACCTGCTAAGGATAACAGTTCACGAGGGAAAAATAATGAGACACAAGGCCCTTTGATCTGTATGCCCGGAGACGTTCAGGTTTATTTGAGGTATAGGAGCATCTCTGTATGAGGAGACCTGGCAGGAAAGAAGAGTGTGCTTGGGATGACACGCTGGCTGAGAGATTTCAGGGAAAATGCAAGGTCCGTATTCCCTTGGGAGGGAGCTAGTAAGAAGGAGGCGGGGAGGAGGGTGTTGTTGGTGGGGGAGTACATTTGGAGGCCACGTAGGTTGAAAGGGCGGCCGGAACTGAGGTTTGACAGTTGGCCTGTCACGATTCCGCGCTCAGTGGGACTAGCTGAGGAAGATTGGTTGCTGAAAGACAGCAACCGGGGTGCCGGCCAGGATCCTCAGCAGCAGAAGCCACTAGAGCAGGTTGGGGAGCAGCAGGTGGTCTAGCAACAGCTGGGGCGGCAGCAGCTGGACACACAGCAGCTGGGGCGGCAGCAGGTGGTCCTGCAGCAGGTGGTCTGGCAGCAGGTGGGGCGGCAGCAGCTGGAGCCACAGCAGCTGGGCCTGCAGCAGCTGGAACCGCAGCAGGAGGGGCGGCAGCAGCTGGACACACAGCAGCTGGGGCGGCAGCAGGTGGTCCTGCAGCAGGTGGTCTGGCAGCAGGTGGGGCGGCAGCAGCTAGAGGTGCAGCAGCTGGGCCTGCAGCAGCTGGAGCCACAGCAGCTGGAGCCACAGCAGGAGGGGCGGCAGCAGCTAGAGATGCAGCAGCTGGGCCTGCAGCAGCTGGAGCCACAGCAGCTGGAGCCACAGCAGGAGGGGCGGCAGCAGCT
>NW_026749453.1:1208-1769 GCF_022355385.1 Mustela nigripes
GGACACACAGCAGCTGGGACGGCAGCAGGTGGTCCTGCAGCAGGTGGTCTGGCAGCAGGTGGGGCGGCAGCAGCTAGAGGTGCAGCAGCTGGGCCTGCAGCAGCTGGAGCCACAGCAGGAGGGCTGGCAGCAGCTGGACACACAGCAGCTGGGGCGGCAGCAGGTGGTCCTGCAGCAGGTGGTCTGGCAGCAGCTGGGGCGGCAGCAGGACTCCTCGCCACAGCCCTGGTCAGAGCAGACGGAGCCACAACAGGAGTTGACCATGGTGTCAGAGGCTGGAGGTTCTGGGTGGGTTTCCAGGAAAGCGAAGGTCTTGAGTGTGGAAGTGTCTGTCCTCGTGCCGTGGCCTCTATATACTGCCCAAACCGGGTGATTTGTCAACACGTCTTCCTTGTTGTTGTTTACCCATTATTTAAGTAATTATCAGAGGCACAGCAGTGTTTGCCTATGTAATGGTTTGAGCTCGTGGGACACAAATTTTCTTTTCTAGATGGGATCAATTCTGTCAGGTCTGCTTTTCCTCCTGACTCACACCACTGGCATCTTCTGGACCACTGTCTT
>NW_026749454.1:0-1769 GCF_022355385.1 Mustela nigripes
AAAAAAAAAAAAAAAAAAAAAAAAAAAAAAAGGAGATAATGGTCAAGAGATGCTGTGAGCTTAGAGCTGATATCTGGAAATGTAGCCTAGTGCCTGGTACAAAGTATGTTTTTAGTGCCTAATAGCTAAAGTAATAACAAGGACATCGATGATGGTATTAGTGATAACAGGGATAATAATGGTGGCAACTAAGACTTTATTATTACAAGGTGATATGTAAAATGTCTTAGAAAGTCAGAACTGACTTTAGCAGTGGTTCCTGTTCTCCTTGCCTTATATTTTCATTTTTAGTGCAAATGTTTGGTTTGCATATTTTGCCTCATAAGACAATCTGGTTGAAGAATTTGTGTTTCTCCCAGTACTTTCCTTTTCACTTCCACTAGAGTGTTATCTCTTTACTTATATCCAAATATGATATGTTTTTTCCTTACTTTTAGTCTATTCTCCTTAAATCCCAACTGCCCAAACTGTATTCATTGCTCAAGGATCATCTTAAGATTCTCTCTTCCAGGGGCACCTGACTGGCTTAGTGGGTTAAGCCTCTGTCTTCTTTTCAGGCCATGATCTCAGGGTCTTGAGATTGAGCCCTGCATCAGGGAGCTTGCTTCCCCCTCTCTTTCTGCTTGCTGCTCTGCCTACTCATGATCTCTCTCTCTGTCAAATAAATAAATAAAATCTTAAAAAAAAAAAAGATTCTGTCTTAGTTTTTTTTTTTTTTTTTAATAGCATACAATGTACTATTAGCCCAGGGGTACAGTTCTGTGAATTGCCAGGTTCACACACTTCACAGCACTCACCATACACATACCCTCCCCAATGTCTGTAAATCTACCACCCTCTCTCTGTTCCCCTCCCCCCAGCAACCCAGAGTTTGTTTTGTGAGATAAAGAGTCTCTAATGGTTTGTCTCTCTCCCAATCCCATCTTGTTTCATTTATTCTTTTGCTACCTCCCAAACCCCCCATGTTGCATCTCCACTTCTTCATATCAGGGAGATCATATGATAGCTGTCTTTCTCTGACTGACTGATGTCGCTAAGTGTAATACCCTCTAGTTCCATCCACGTCATCACAAATGGCAAGATTTTATTTCTTTTGATGGCTGCATAGTATTCCATTGTATATTTATACCACTTCATCTTTATCCATTCATCTGTTGATGGACATCTAGGCTCTTTCCATAGTTTAGTTATTGTGGACATTGCTGCTATAAACATTCAGGTGCATGTGTCCCTTTGGATCACTACATCTGTATCTTTAGGGTAAATACCCAGTAGTGTAATTGCTGGGTCATAGGGTAGCTCTATTTTCAACTTCTTGAGGAACCTCCATGCTGTTTTCCAGAGTGGTTGCACCAGCTTGCATTCCCACCACAGTGTAGGAGGGTTCCCCTTTCTCTGCATCCTTGTCAGCATTTGTCATTTCCTGACTGGTTAATTTTAGCCATTCTGACTGGTGTGAGGTGGTATCTCACAGTGATTTTCATTTGTATTTCCCTGATGCCGAGTGATGTGGAGCACTGTTTCAAGTGTCTGTTGACCATCTGGATGTCTTCTTTGCAGAAATGTCTGTTCATGTCCTCTGCCCATTTCTTGATTGGATTATTTGTTCTTTGGGTGTTGAGTTTGATAAGTTCTTTATAGATTTTGGATACTAGCTCTTTATCTGATATTTCGTTTGCAAATATCTTCTCCCATTCTGTCAGTTGTCTTTTGGTTCTGTTGACTGTTCCCTTTGCTGTGCAAAAGCTTTTGATCTTGATGAAATCCCA
>NW_026749455.1:0-1769 GCF_022355385.1 Mustela nigripes
TAAGATTTTATTTATTTATTTGACAGAGAGAGATCACAAGTAGGCAGAGAGGCAGGCAGAGAGAGAGAGAGGAGGAAGCAGGCTCCCTGCTGAGCAGAGAGCCCGATGCAGGACTCGATCCCAGGACCCTGAGATCATGACCCAAGCCGAAGGCAATGGCTTAACCCACTGAGCCACCCAGGCGCCCGAAAGCAGTAGGTCTTAAGCAGACCTCTAGATTCACAGAGCTCTCTCTCTCCTATTGTTGCTCTGAAATGCTCAAACCCATGACAGCTCAGTTCTGGAGATTTTCTAGATGTATCCCCCTACCCCTCATTCATTGGGGTCTGCTCTCTCACTACTTCTACTGCAACTGTCCTTCACCATTTTGGTTCTGTTCTTTAATATAGTGAGCAGCCTATATAACTTAGAAGGGACAACTGCCTTCATCTTCCCAATCTATAGCCACTCTTTTACATGGTTATCTATTTTCAGATTCATTTAACATTAAAGCGATTGTCAAATATGTACATGTGTTTAAATTATTTCATTCTAGAATTTCTTCTAGGCTTATTTTTAATAAGTAACTTATTCTTATACATACTAATTTTTAGTTTTTTTAATTTATTCTAGTTGTGGATTTTCTTTGCTTTTTTTTTTTAATTTATTTTTTATTTATTTTCAGCATAGCAGTATTCATTGTTTTTGTACCACACCCAGTACTCCATGCAATCCATGCCCCAATACCCCCACCTGGTTCCCCCAGCCTCCCACCACCCCCCACTTAAAACCCCTCAGATTGTTTTTCAGAGTCCATAGTCTCTCATGGTTCACCTCCCCTTCCAATTTCCCCCAACTCCCTTCTCCTCTCTATTCCCCCATGTCCTCCATGCTATTTGTTATGCTCCTCAAATAAGGGAAACCATATGATAATTGACTCTCTCTGCTTGACTTATTTCACTCAGCATAATCTCCTCTAGTCCCATCCATGTTGCTACAAAAGTTGGGTATTCATCCTGTTTGATGGAGGCATCATAACTACATAGTGTATATGGACCACATCCGTTGAAGGCCAAAATCAGCAAGACAGGAAACAACATGGGTTGGAGGGGATGTGGAGAAAGGGGAACCCTCTTCCACTGTTGGTGGGAATGCAAGTTGGTGCAGCCTCTTTGGAGAACAGTGTGGATATTCCTCAAGAAATTAAAAATAGAACTTCCTTATGACCCCGTAATTGCACTCCTGGGTATTTACCCCAAAGATACAGATGTAGTGAAAAGAAGGGCCATCTGTACCCCAATGTTTATAGCAGCAATGGCCGTGGTTGCCAAACTGTGGAAAGAACCAAGATGCTTTTTCTTTTTTTATATTTAAGTCTTTTGATTTTAGAGTTATCAATTACATTTCATTTATTTTATTTTAAAAGGTAGAGTAGATCAACTAATTTAGTTAATACAATCTTCTCTGCTAGGCTTAAAAAAAAAAAAAAAAAAGAGCGGGGGAAGATCCCAGGACAAAGAAGAAGCTTACGCTCTTAGGCAATCTTCCCTGTCATCCTGAGTCAGCAGGTAGATGCTCCATGATATGGGGAAAGGAGGTGGTAGATTCAGGTCATCTTTGCTTTCTAAATTGAGTATTAGATAATTGCATTACAGGCTAGGGGAAAGACAGGTGGGGTTCTAGTATTTTCATTGCACCACCCAAGGGAGAGCCTCCTCCAGAGTAGGGCCTCAGTGGTAGAAAGCCTCAGTGGTAGAAAGAACCCTATCTCTTGGCCACACTTGCCAGGA
>NW_026749456.1:0-1769 GCF_022355385.1 Mustela nigripes
ATTACCTCAGGTGTGACAGCAGCATGGTAATCAGTGGTCATTTTTTCGTGCAAGATAATTTCCTGAACACAGTAATTTCCCGGTCAGAAGAGAGATGTGGCCATGAGAAATAGCACATGCCTCCAAACCATTTCAGAATAGAGCACCATTACTTCCTCCCCAAACACCACCAATTAAAAAGCTATTTAATCCAAGTCATGTGAGAAGACTGATGTTCACACATCCCTCTCACTATTTGACTAAATATAAAACAAGGTAACATTCCTGTCAATTCTTCTTCATCACTCTCCTATTATAAAACACAGTTAACAAAGACTTGTTGACTAGAAATTGACTTCAACTTTAAAATCCTTTTCACTTGCTTAGACACATTTATGTTTGTGGTGTCTTGGTCTGAGGAATTTGTGCATAGGCACATGAAGGACTCCTATGTCCAGAAAGGTAGCCAGCAACCATATGAGGCTATTTAAATAAATTAAAATTAAAAAAAATTAGAAGTGTATTTATTTCATCACATTTCAGTGTTTTTGCTTATAGTCATATGTGGCTAGTGGCTACCATATAGAACAAATATGGAGCATTTCCATGATTATAGAAAGTTTTATTAAACAGCACTGTTCTATAGTCTATATTGAGTTTCCATCTGTGTGTTTTTGCCCCTTTTGTAAATGGAATCATTCAACATATACTATTTATGTGTCTCATTTCTTCTGTTTAACATTGTGGGTTCCATCTGTGTCTTTGTTTATAGCAGTACTTCTTTCATTTCCATTTTAGTAATGAATTGTATCAATAGACAATTTACTGATCCATGCTACTCTTGATGCACATTTAGATTTTATCCAGTTATGACTATCACAAATAAAGCTGCTATGAGAATTCTTTTGATGCCCATATGTATGGGATTTTGTTGAATAGATACCTACCATCAGAATCACTCAACCCACTTTTTACCAAAATAGCAAATGAAACAGAATGGAACTAAGTGGAATGGAATGGAATGAAGCAGAACATAATACAATAAAGTAGAATTAAGAATACATCACATGTAGTAAGGTTAAGTATTTTTTTTTAAGATTTTGTTTATTTGAGAGAGTGAGAGCACACACACAAGCAGCCGGAGGGGCAGAGGGAGAGGGAGAAGGAGACTCCCCACTGAGCAGAGAGCCTAACGTGGCTTAATCCCAGAACCCTGGGATCATGACCTGAACTGGAGGCAGATACTTAACTAAGCCACTCAGGTGCCCCAAGTATTGTTTTTCAAAAAAACTTCATTCAGTCATACATGTTTGCTGAGAAATGATATAAAATGTATTTCTCTGAGGGGCACCTGGGTGGCTCAGTCTTTAAGCATTTGCCTTGGCTCAGGTCATGACCCCAGGGTCCTGGAATCGAGTCCAGAATTGGGCGCCCAGCTCAGCTGGCAATCTGCTTCTCTCTCTCTCACCCCCACCCCCACCCACCACTTGTGTTCCCTCTCTCACTGTCTCTCTTTCTGTGTCAAATAAATAAATAAAAATTTTTAAAAAAATGTATTTCTGTGAGTCACAATCAATACAATTTGTAAGCACTACATCAATATCTTTAAAATCTGTGTTTCTAGACCAAAGTAGCCATAAAGAAAACTTTGCAGGGTGGTGGGAATTTTTTCTTTGGGGAGAAGAGTAGGGATAGTTAAAATGAGGGGAAATGGGAGTCTGTGCTTGGTGGTATTTGTGAACGCAGTGGCCCAAGGTGAGCATTTCTTAGATAGGAGATGGGAAAAGGGC
>NW_026749457.1:0-1768 GCF_022355385.1 Mustela nigripes
ACATTTATGTGTCTGAAACGTGTACTTTTCTATCACTAAGTTACAGTTGACACAATTAGCATGGAGAAAAATTTAATTCAGTTGAAACAGAAGGGGAAACTTAAGTTGCACATTGTAGAATATAATTTCTCATAGATTAACAGAATTTAATTGACCTTCCTTTTGTGATTATTAAGAACTCGCATTTTAGAAATGCATATCACCAGCATTTCCATACAAACTTTCTCAGTTTCAGGACTCCTTACTTCTTCCTCTTCTTCTTCTTTTTTTTTTAAGTTTTTATTTATTTATTTGGCAGACAGAACACAACGAGGCAGAGAGACAAGCAGAAGGAGAGAGAGAAACAGGCTCACCGCTGAGCAGAGAGTCTGACTTGCAGCTCAATCCCAGGACCCTGGGATCATGGCCTGATCCGAAGGCAGCGGCTTAACTGACTGAGCTGCCCAGGAGCCCCAAGGACTCCTTACTATTCAGTTGAGAGAATGGGGCGTCATTTAACTTGTTTCAACAGGCAACTCCTTATGATACTCAGACATTTTCCACTTCAATCAGTGCAAAGACTTGGAAGTGTTGAAAGAGGACTACTAATCCTCATGTGTCTCCTCCCCTAACCTCCTTTCCCAACCAAAAGATCCAATCAGTCATGAATATTATAGTCATTATCTTAATCGATTTTGGGATTAGGGGTTTATAGATGTGACCTTGGATATAAAAAGAAAATAATCCAAAGAAGAATAATTTCAAGTGCATGAAGATAATCATTTCAGCTGAAGTATAACTAAGAAATAAAGGAAGAGTAGATGCACCTTCGTGTTCAATAATAGAGTGGCTGAATTATGATACCTTAATGATGATCACAAAAGTATACTGATACAACAATAAAATCATTATTTTGCTTTCAAATACTTAAAGCTTTATAGTGGCCAGCATGGAGGCTAAAAGTCATCCCCACTCCTCCCTGACAACAAGTAAAAAGCTCAACAAACCGGAAAGTCAACAGCCCTCCTTAGATCCATCAGGGAAGTGGGGTCACAGGGCAAAGCACTGCCTTCAAACATTGGAGAAATCAACAGGCCCGTATAGAAGATTACAATCTACCAGAACAGAAAGCCACACACAGAAACCTTCACTAGAATTCGTAGGAAGGCAGGAAAACCTGGGCTGTAATTGTTCAATTGCTGAAGGCTCAGTGTGGATTTCTGAGAAATAAAAACTCCAGGGGGTGGGGGGATGGGGAACCACACATTTTTAGGAATTTTACCTCATGAGTTTGACCAGGTTCTCACAGTGACTATCAGTAGCAAGAAGTGAGTTGGAATCATTTTGAAATACTCAGAGCATTCTGTTATTAAAAACACTTCCCTCTCAGAGGAACTATTCTACCAGAGTCTAAACTACTGGTGTTTTATCACAGCCTAACCAACCCAGAGGAAGGAAATGTCCAACCTCAGCTGGCTCTCACCTTCCACATGGAGGAAAAGAAAGACCCAAGTCCAACCTACTCTAGCAATTTTGTCTCATCTCGGGGCAAAAGTGGACTGAGAAGCATTTGTGAGGTTCACAGTACAGAGACACAGACTCACCAGAAGACTGAAACCAAATAATAGGACTACAGAATGCTTCCTCACCCCAACACTCACCATCACATTACTAAAGGCTGGCGTATGAGAGGCCTACGTGCCACAGTTCCTTTTACCTGGTACATCATGTCTGGCTATCAAGAAAAAGTTACAAGGCATACTAAAAAGGCAACACAATTTGAAGAAAC
>NW_026749458.1:0-1768 GCF_022355385.1 Mustela nigripes
ATATAAATTTGTATTTTCTAGATTTTTTATAGTCATGGAATCACACAGTATATACTATTCATTGCCTGGCTTTTCTTTTCTCAGCATCATTACTTTGAGAATCTCCAATTGTCTTTGCTCTATTGATGGACATTGATGAACATTTCTACTGTTTTCAATTCTTAAAAATAAAGCTGCTATGAAATTCATATACAAGGCCTTGTATGAACATAGGGTTTGTTTCTCTTGGTGAAATGCCTAGAGGTACAATGGCTATTTGTGTAACTGCAACATATTTTGCATTTAAAAAAATTTTCAAACTATTTTCCAAAGTGGTTGTATCATGATATATGCCAACAACAGTTTAGATTTTTTGTTGCTTCTCAATCTAGATCAGACCAAGTACAATTAGCCTTTATAATTTTAGCCATTCTAATAGATATGTAAGCATGTCTCATTATGATTTTAATTTGTATTTCTTTAATGTCTAAATGTTGGGAAATTTGTCATGTGCTTATAAGCCATCCATATACTTTTGGTGACATGTCTCTTCCATTATTTCCTTCACATATAAAATTGGATACTCTGTTTGGTTATTAGTAAGGCTTTTTATTTTTATTCATTTTTTAATAATCAGAGTAGATGTCCATTACCAGATATATAATTTGCAAATCCCTTGTCCATCTTTACGGTTTCTCAATGGAGCTTTGATAGCTGTGTCTTTCAAGAAATATCCTACTTCTTTCCTGGTACACGGAGGTATGACTAGAACATTCTCAATGTTTACCTTTGCAAAGAAAATCATGGCTTAAGATATATGTAGTCTGCAATTGTTGGGAGTGTTCACCATCCTTGCCTCTAACTCATCTCTCACTGCCCACACATTCAGATATAGGGGAATATTGATTGACAAAATATTAATTGCCAAATAACACTAGTTGGAGGATAAGAAAAATGCAGGCACCTGATTATATAATATTACTTAAATAAAATATGTTTTTATAAGTGCTATTGGAAGTAAATTCCTCAATATGTTAATCACACAGAATGATGGAATCCTAGATTTTTTTCCTTGTATTTACTAAGAAAATGATCATGCCTCAAGTATATTAAAATGGAATAGGGAAAATTAAAAATTGTTTTAAGTTGATTTGCGTGTGTTGTCCGTATGTGAGAGAGAAAGTGAGAGAGAAAGAGAAAGAGAGAAAAAGAGAAAGGGAAAGACAGAGAGGTGGCTGCAGTGAATTGATGAGTTGCAGGATAGATTTTAAACTTTTGTCTTTTGCTTTCTACATTTCCTTTTCCTAGGTTCAAGAGAGCAATCAGTAATATCTCAGATGCCTGCTGGTAACATCAGCAGAAAGTGTTAGAGGTTCCCAGAAATTTAAAGATGAGATATAGTTTTCCTGACATAAGAAAAGTCATTTTTTGTCCCCAGCTATTTTCTTTTCTTTTTTTTTTTAAAGATTTTATTTATTTTTTTGGACAGAGATCACAAGCAGGCAGAGAAGCAGGCAGAGAGAGAGAGAGGAGGAAGCAGACTCTCCGCGGAGCAGACAGCCCGATGCGGGGCTCGATCCCAAGACCCTGGGATCATGACCTGAGCTGAAGGCAGAGGCTTTAACACACTGAGCCACCCAGGTGCCCCTGTGCCCAGCTATTTTCAATGACCTATACCCCACCTGTGTACTTGCCCAAGCACACTTCTTCCAAAACTTCCTGGGAGGTTCTTACAAGGAAATGCAAAAACCTCACTCGTTAAGGATTTTGAGGGAACAAGGCAATGGGA
>NW_026749459.1:0-1768 GCF_022355385.1 Mustela nigripes
AAATAAATAAACACAAGCTTTAAATAAATAAATAAATAAATAATAAATGCTAATGTGATTACACAGTCAAACTTAGAATGTAGAGATGGTAGTCCTAAATTTAATTGTTAATAATATGCAGCTGCATCTGGATTTTGAGAGTAGGATGCTAAGACTGTGAATAAAGTAGCCACTCCCAACCAATGCTACCTTGTGTATGTGTATAGAGGGATCTTGGCTCCAGCCATTTAACATATATGTCTTCCAAGTGTGGAAATCTGACAATGATTTTAACAGATCATTTAGAATAAAGTAAATCAATGGAATGTCTCAGAACTTTTGAGCCCTTGAAGTACTTTAACATTATTTTTTTTTTACTGGTTGTTTCCTAAGCATCTAAGCATGGACATCATCAGCTGTCATCTAGAATACTGAAATTATTTTCTAGGCAGTCTCCAATATCTAATTTGTGCTTCTTGCAAACACTGTCTCTTCTAACCTACAATTTATTTTTTTGAAAACACAAATCTCTCCCCTACTTAAAACTCTTCAAAGGGTACCTAGGTGGCTCAGCTGGTTAAGCGACTGCCTTTGGCTCAGGTCATGATCCCAGAGTCCGGACCCACATCAGGCTCCTTGCCCAGCAAGGAGCTTGCTTCTTCTTCTCCCTTTACCTGCTACTCTACCTTCTTGTGCTCTCTTTGTGTCAAATAAATAAATACAAATTCTTCAAAAAAAAAAAAAAAACGTTCAAGGCCTCTCATTGCTCTTAAGGTAATGATCCAAATCATTCTCTGGACAATTTTGCTATAGTCCTGATGTAACTATTCATACTCTTTCACTTTCAGAATTGTAGCTATCTATCTAGGTATCTAGCTATCTATCTCACATGTTTCTTTCTTTTTCAGAATGCTTGGATATATTTAATCTTCTATATTCTATCTCCTTTTTTTTTCTTTTTTAAGATTTTTTTTATTTGACAGACAGAGATCACAAGTAGGCAGAGAGGCAGGCAGAGAGAGGAGGAAGCAGGCTCCCTGCTGAACAGAGAGCCTGATGTGGGGCTTGATCCCAGGACCCTGAGATCATGACTTGAGCCGAAGGCAGAGGCCCTAACCCACTGAGCCACCCAGGCACCCCTTCTATATTCTATTTTCTGATACCTGTTTCTGATGGCTTACTTTTGTGAAATTTGAAACTACTTCACTTTTAAATATTAAGTCAATAATGATATTTTTAAATAACAATGTATAGCAAACTTCTTTGACTAGCCACATATTCCCTGTATAGCATAACAAACACCATATAAGATAAAATCTGGTGCTGGACTAAATCAGATACCTCCAATATGATTTCCCATAGTTCTCAGTATGAAACTTACGTTTAAATACTAAAACACATAAATTGCCTTTTAATGAGTTTTTCTCTGGCAGAATATAAACTCCATGAGATCAGAACTAACTGTCTTATTTAATATTCATCTTCCTTAGTAGAATGCTAATTACTTGAGGATGGGGATTATAATATTTCTTTTTCACTACAGTTTCTTCAACAGTCTGGTGTTTCTGACAGGTGTAAGGCTCTCAGTGAATATTACTGAGAGAAAAAATGAAGATAGAATCAAGGAGAGAATGAGACACTCAGTGTCTCAAATTGGGAAATGTGAGTCTCATTCTCAGTCAGGAAAATTGGTGATCTTATTTTTCCTTCTGGGAACACAGAATGATAGAATGATTTACCAGGAAGTTCTCTAAGTGTGACACAATGGTGCAAAATGGGCAAGTTTTGC
>NW_026749460.1:0-1768 GCF_022355385.1 Mustela nigripes
TTGCCCTGGCATCCCTTCTGCCTGAGAGAGAAGTCTGCTTGCACACGTCTGTCACCGCGCTCCCCAGCAGTAAGTGTGGGGAAGGCGCAGCACGCCGCCCCTGGAGAAGAGAAGGAGCCGTCAAGCTTGCGTTCAGGAAATGCTCGGGAAGCAGGATAGCCTGCCGTGGCACAAACAGCAGGCCTGTGGCAAGACAAGTGTCCCCTGCTCCCTGTCCAGAGAGTTGGAAGCCTGGCTGCGAAGGAGACAGGAGGGGACGACTAGGGCAGGGGCGCGTGCTCCCCTGTGAGGAAGGAGTCTGTGCAGAAGGCAGGCCTGTCCTGTGCCTCTGGTCCCAAGGGGACTGCTTCTCCTTGTCCACCTGTCCTAAGGGCAGACTTGGGCTTGCCACCTGGTGCCATAACTGCAAAGCGAAGAAACAACCCCATGCGGAAACGGGCAGTCAGATGCCGTCTTCCACCTAGATGTGGCAGCGATGTGGGTCGCAGGGGGTGTGCCGGGGAAGGAGTGGAGACTGTCCCTCCCAGTTCCCCATCCAAGTTTACGGGCCGTGCGCAAGGATCCTGTCGCCTTCTGTCTCCTGTGGTGAAGGCACTGGCCTAGACCTCATGTCAGCCTGAACAAAAGGCAAAGCCTTACCAACCCCAGGAGATGGTAATAGGCATAGAGTGCCATGCTAGGCCACGCATGCTGCAGCAGGGTGTGACTGTGTCTGCTTATAGCCCGGGAAAGCAGAGGTTTTCATCTTGGCGCGAAGCGCACTTCGCTACTGCTTCCTCAGCAAGGCTTTGTTCGTTCGCTCTATCGTGGCAGGGAACAAAAGCCGCGGGAGAGCTGGTGCCTCTTGGGCCTTGCTTTCCCGGGCTCCAAGTTCGCTCCCAGTGTTCACCTTGCTAAGCCGAACTAAGTAGCGGACACAGTCACAACCCTGCAGCAACGTGCGTGGCCTTGCATGGCACTCTATGCCGATTACCATCCCTGGGGCGTAGTTAAGGCGTTGCCTTTTGTTCCGGTGCTCAGGCAGACTCGGGGTCTAGGCCAGTGCCTTCACCACAGGGGAGAGGAGGCGACAAGATCCCTGCACACGGCCCGTGCACGGGGATGGGGAACTGTGGAGGCAGTCTCCAATCCATCCCCGGCACACCCCCTGCCACCCACATCGCTGCCAAATCTAGGTGGAAGAGGGCATCTGATAGCCGTTTCTCCATGGGGTAGTTTCTTCGATTTGCGGTTATGACACCTGGGGGCAAGCCCAAGTACGCCCATAGGACAGGTGGCCAAGGAGATGCTGTCCCCTTGGGACCAGAGGCACAGGACAGGCCTGCCTTCTGCCCAGACTCCTTCCTCACAGGGGAGCTCGCGCCCCTGCCCTAGTCGTCCCGTCATGTCTCCTTCGCAGCCAGGCTGCCATCTCTCTGGACACGGAGCGGGGTACACTTGTCTTGCCACAGGCCTGATGTTTGCGCCACGGCTGGCTATCCTGCTTCCCGAGGGTTTCCTGAACCCAAGGCTAACGGCTCCTTCTATTGTCCAGGGGTGGCGTGCTGCGCCTTCCCCCTACTTGCTGTTGGGGAGCGCGGTGACAGACGTGTGCAAACAGACTTCTCTCTCAGGCAGAAGGGATGCCAGGGCAGATACTCCATGCGGGTATCTTCCACTGTGCTGCGGAGACTAGCTCAGGCAAGCAGCAGCAGCATCCCCAAACCAAACTCAGATTTCTGAACGAATGCTGTGCTTTCCAAGGGCAGATGACAAGGCAAAGAGGCTT
>NW_026749461.1:0-1767 GCF_022355385.1 Mustela nigripes
TCTCAGACCACAATGCTCTGAAACTAGAACTCAATCACAAGAGGAAACTTGGAAAGAACACAAATACATGGAGACTAAACAGCATCCTTCTAAAAAATGAATTGGTCAACCAGGAAATTAAAGAAGAACTGAAAAAATTCATGGAAACAAATGATAATGAAAACAAAAGTGTTCAAAATCTGTGGGATACAGCAAAGGCAGTCCTGAGAGGAATATATAAAGCTGTACGAGCCTTTCTCAAGAAACAAGAAAGATCTCAAATACACAACATAACCCTACACCTAAAGGAGTTGGAGAAAGAACAACAAAGAAAGCCTAAACCCAGCAAGAGAAGAGGAATAATAAAGATCAGAGCAGAAATCAATGAAATAGAAACAAACAAACAAACAAAAAAACACAAAACCAACAACAAAAAAAAACAATAGAACAAATCAACGAAACTAGGAGCTGGTTCTTTGAAAGAATTAATAAGATTGATAAACCCCTTTCCAGACTTATCAAAAAGAAAAGAGAAAGGACACAAATAAATAAAATCATGAATGAAAGAGGAAAGATCACAACCAACACCAAAGAAATACAAACAATTATAAGAACATACTATGAGCAACTCTATGCCAACCAATTCAACAATCTGGAAGAAATGGATACATTCCTAGAGACATATAAACTACCAGAACTGAACCAGGAAGAAATATAAAACCTGAACAGACCCATAACCAGTACGGAGATTGAAACAGTCATAAAAAATCTCCAAACAAACGAAAGCCCCGGGCCAGATGGCTTCCCTGGGGAATTCTACCAAACATTTAAAGAAGAATTAATTCCTATTCTCCTGAAACTGTTGCAAAAAAATAGAAATGGAAGGAAAAATTCCAAACTCTTTTTCTGAGGCCATCATCACCTTGATCCCAAAAACAGACAAGGAGCCCATCAAAAAAGAGTACTACAGACCAATATCCTTGATGAACACAGGTGCGAAAATTCTCACCAAAATACTAGCCAATAGGATTCAACAGTACATTAAAAGGATTATTCACCACGACCAAGTGGGATTTATTCCAGGGCTACAAGGTTGGTTCAACATCTGCAAATGAATCAATGTGATACAACACATTAATAAAAGAAAGAACAAGAACCATATGATACTCTCCATAGATGCTGAAAAAGCATTTGACAAATTGCAGTATCCCTTCCTGATTAAAACTGTTCAAAGTGTAGGGGTAGAGGGCACATATTATCAATATTATCAAAGCCATCTATGAAAAACCCACTGCAAATACCATTCTCAATGGAGAAAAACGGAATACTTTCCCGCTAAGGTCAGGAACACGGCAGGGATGTCCGTTATCACCACTGCTATTCAAAATCGTACTAGAAGTCCTAGCCTCAGCAATCAGACAACAAAAAGAAATTAAAGGCACCCAAATTTTGCCAAATTGGCAAAAGAGAAGTCAAACTATCACTGTTTGCAGATGATATGATACTGTATGTGGAAAACTTAAAGGACTCCACTCCAAATCTGTTCTAACTTGTATAGGAATTCTGTAAAGTGTCAGGATATAAAATCAATGCACAGAAATTGGTTGCATTTTTTTTATACCAACAAGACAGAAGAAATAGAAATTAAGGAGTGAATCCCATTTACAATTGCACCCAAAACCCTAAGATAACTAGGAATAAACCTAACCAAAGAGACAAAGAATCTATATGCAGAAAACTCTAAAGTACTCATGAAAGAAAATGAAGAAGACACAAAGAAATGGAAAA
>NW_026749462.1:0-1767 GCF_022355385.1 Mustela nigripes
TTCTTTGGTGGTAACCTTTTCAAAAGAACCATTTTTGAGTTGTAAGGTCTGTTATTTATGTGACTGGTATATTCTGTGTTCAAATATGGAAAAATAACACAACAAGTGTTATTTTTTCTAACTGCCGTATCTACCTGAACAGGGTCAAGGGGAAATGGTCTGGCCTGGTGAGTAGACTGGCCAACATTTTTCCATAATTGTCAAAACCTAGGGGTCAAGTGTGAGGAAAAGTGTTGTCTTTCTTACCTGTTTTGTGTAGAGATACTTGAGCTTTTCTTCAAGTCCCTGGTACACTCTCGTGGATGAATACTAGGACAAAAATCTGGAAGCAATAGGCAGGAAGCTGCTGTCAGGCCCTATCTCTGAAATGGAATCACGATGCAGCTGTCTGTTGACAGTTTCAAATTTGATCAGAAATACTTTATACAGACCCGCAGTTTGGGAGAAACTGACCTCTGTTAAGTATTTTATTGCAGAAAACTAGTATAATATCAAGGAGGAAATATAAGGTGATATGCTGAATATACCAGTTCTCACTTGCTAGGGATTCTGTGTCAGTAAAAAAACGTCAGTACTGGACTATTTTTGTTAGTGCTGTCTCTCTCCATCCTCTTTAATTTGCCTTCTTCTTATATCTTTACTTTTACTGCTTCTTTCTGAATATCATCTGTAAAGAAAGCACTAAGGAAAACTGTCTTGGAATCTATCACTATTGGAACACATTTCTACTATATGTATATTTCCTCCTAAGGTAACAGGCTACCCCATCTAAAATGTATTTCATATTTTGTAGTTTCTTGTGCTTAACTTCTTTGTACCTGTACCACAGAGACAGAGTTATTGATGATGTTTAGCCAAGATTGAAAGCATTTTCTGGATTATCGGAAATTTTTACCTGATAACAGTTTTAATGTGACATGCTTTTGTATTTTTTCAGAAATTGGTAAACTATGGCTTAACAAGAATATGTGGCCAAATAGATTGACAAGTTTTTAACCATCTATGTATATAAGATAACTCACTTTGTTTTTCCCCAAATGAATTCTGTTGATCTCTAACGATCAAATCCACTATTTTCAGGCTGGAGTGGATAACTCATCCTACATTTTGAATGTAGTATTTCTGAGTTTTTGAGCAGATTGTCAACAACTGCCTTTAATAGGTGAACTGTTTCTAATTCTATAAGAAATTAAGAAAATGAGTGGAAACCAAAAACCTCTAGAACCAATAGTGTGTTATTATACTGTGTATGATATATTTTTCTATATATTTTATATATTTTATATATATAAAATATATATATTTTTTTCTATAATTATTCCTTACCTTATCGATTCATAACTACAATAGAAGTGAATTAAGCCCTATTTAGTTGCAGAAAATTTATGTGACCTTTTAGTTTTTTTATAGGAACTTTTGTACTATAGGACATATTGGTAATCATCAGAATTCTCTTTTTTTCCCCAATTAAAATACGATTGTTGCTTGTTTCACATTATTTTCTGACATTATTTCATCTATTCCTTTTATGCCTTTATTCAAATGGATTCAAATACAGCAGTCCCCCAGGCAAATTCTAAGAAAAACAGATTCAAGGAAAGGTATTCTGTGAAATAACCTTCTAACTGTAATCGTGTCTTAAAACATCAACCTTAATCATAAAAATTCCATACGATGCATTGGTATTAGAGACTCCCAAAATGATACCCAGGTTTGGTTATTCACTGGAGGAACTCGCATGTCTCAGCATATTTGTACGCATGCCTG
>NW_026749463.1:0-901 GCF_022355385.1 Mustela nigripes
TTAATCCTGACAAAGAAACAAAACAGCTTTTTAACTCTGGAAGCATCTTTCTAAATTATCTTTTTTTTTTTAAATGAAGCAGTAGCAATTTTTGTTAAGGGACCTACCTGAAAGTAGGTTTAGAAATTTATTTATTTATTTAGTAAAAGATTTTATTTTGTTTATTGACAGCAAGAGAGAGAGAGAGAAAGAGAGAAAGAGAGAGGAAGTGCACAAGCGGGGGGAATCACGTGCAAAGGGAGAGGAAGAAGCAAGCTCCTTGGGGTGAAAGTAGTCCCATGCAGGGCTGGATCCCTGTACACTGGAATCATGACCTCAGCCAAAGGCAAACATCTGCTTAAACAACTGAGTCATCCAGGCACCCTTAGAAAATTATTTAAAAAAAGACATTTCAAAAACATTTTGTTTCTTTCTTTTTTTAAATATTTTATTTATTTGACAGGCAGATAGACAGGAAGAGGAACTATAAGCAGGGCAGAGGGAAAAGGAGAAGCAGGTTTCCCACTGAGCAGAGAGCCTGATGTGGGGCTCCATCCCAGGACCCTGGGATCATGACCTGAAAAGAAGGGACACTTATGGAGGAAGCCACCCAGACACCTCTTTTCTTTGTTTATAATATATGGCAACTGATGCTTCCCAGGCACGAGGAGCATATTACCCATTGGTTAAATCTTTGATAACAACCTATTTAAAATGTGTGTAAATATATACTTACTCAGATTTATACACTTTGTGTTTTCTTCATAGTTTGGGGCTGGACCCCATGGTCACAACACTGCTTCCAGTCTTTGCCTTCCCATCTTTTGATACCAGGTATTTGGTCAGCAAAGCAAATTAGTATCAAAATTAATAATCCCTTGGCACCATATCTCTGGAGCAGAGGTTGCTCTTAGCCAAGGCC
>NW_026749463.1:1001-1767 GCF_022355385.1 Mustela nigripes
ACCAGTCTTTGCCTTCCCATCTTTTGATACCAGGTATTTGGTCAGCAAAGCAAATTAGTATCAAAATTAATAATCCCTTGGCACCATATCTCTGGAGCAGAGGTTGCTCTTAGCCAAGGCCCAGAGCAGTTGACCTAACCTCGCTAGTGCTATAGCCCCAAGGACTAGGTCCCTGCCACCAGAACTCAGTCTTACATGTTATGCTAAGCAGACAAAACCAAATCAGGAAAGCTCCGACAGCTTTCAATGGCATGCCTCATTTCCCATTCCCTCGATGTCCAGGCAGTACCAGATGCCAGGGAGGGGTCTTCGTCCAACATATGGGGGGGAAGGTAGGAGCCACGAGCAAGTACCTGCCTTTCTGTGCCTTTCTTTCATGAGCAGGTTGTAAGGAGGAGGAAGAGGAAGGGGAAGAGAGGTGAACTTCAAGGGGTGAAGGCCTCAGGTAGGCAGCTGGCACCTGCCAGTAGGAAAGGGACAAATGAGAAGGCAGTGAGTCTCGCAGGGAGGGTGGGGGGGTAAGGGTTACAGCTTATGAAGGAATCTGGACAGGAGTAACAGGGATACTAGTCATTTGAGTCCACCATTGGCAAGCTGGGCTGGGTGTCAGGGCAGATAGGCCTCCCTGGGCAACGGCACATGAGAGAAGGTGCAATTCTTCTCTGAGGAGCAGGTGGAGATTTGGGTGTTGGGAAAGCATAGACAGTATTGTTCCAGGGCCAAGGACAGGTCCGGGTACTCCTGGTTGGAGGTCAAGGCCACAGTA
>NW_026749464.1:0-1767 GCF_022355385.1 Mustela nigripes
TTTTTTTTTAAGATTTTATTTATTTATTTGACAGAGAGATCACAAGTAGACTGAGTGGCAGGCAGAGATAAGGGAGAAGCAGGCTCCCGGCCAAGCATAGAACATGTTGTGGGGCTCGATCACAGGACCCTAAGATCAAGACATGACCTGAAGGCACAGGATTAAACCACTGAGACACCCAGGCACCGGAGAGGGAGACTCTTAAGCAGACTCCATGCTCAGTGTGGAACCTGATTTGGGCTTAGTCTCATGACCCTGAGATCATGACCTGAGGCAAAATCAAGACTCTGATGCTTAAGCAACTGAGCCACCCAGGCAGTCTTCCTATCAACTCTATTTTATCCCCTCAGTAACCTCTAAATAGCCTTTGTTGGTATTAACTGTTCTAGTATTATGACCATGATTGTTCTCCCCATGAATAATTAGCCCTTAGAATGCCAGGCACCAACTTCCCAGAGCACCATGGGATGACACATCCATTCTAGATTAGAAAACTACATTATGATAGAATACATAATGTTATATATGTTTTACCTTAACATAAAACATGTGTAATAGGTCCTTCTGTGATTTCTATATTGTTGTGTATTACTCAATTTCTGTAACATGAATGCTATTATTTAAATAAACAACAGAAGAGAAGAGGTGTCCATTACTACTAAGTAATGGTAGCACTAATTATGCAACATTATGTATTAAAAAATAAAAAAATGATTATGAATAAACTTTAAAATAGGTTTAGATTTACCAACAAAACCAAAAAGGAAAGACAGGACTGAACATTTCCATACACCTAGCAAAGTTTGCCAACTATTTTCCTTTTCTTTTAATTACATTATGGTTCACATACAGTGTTCATTTCTAGAATACAACAGAGGGATTCAACGCTTCCATGCATTTTCTTGGGCTCATCAGGACAAGCAGCTACTTCATCCCTATCGCCTACTTCACCCATGCTGGCAACCATCAGTTTGTTGTCTGTTGTGAAAAGTCTGGACAAAAGACCTGAGACTGAGGCACAGATCCATCAAAATCCTAGAGGAGAACACAGGCAGCAATCCCTTTGACCTCATCCACAGAAACTCCTTACTACACACACCTACAAAGGCAAGGGAAACAAAAGCAAAAATGAACTTTTGGGACTTCATCAAAATCAAAAGCTTCTGCGCAGCAAAGGAAAACCGTCAACAATCAAAGAGGCAACCCACAGAATGGGAAAAGGTATATGCAAATGACACTACAGACAAGGGCTGATATCCAAGATCTATAAGGAACTTCTCAAACTCAACACCCAAAAGACCAATAGTCGAGTCAAAAAATAGGCCAAAGATGTGACGATACAGTTCTGCAAAGAAGACATACAAATGGCTAACAGATGCATGAAAAACTGTTCATCATCATTAGCCATCAGGGAGATTCAAATCAAAACCACACAGATACCACCTTCCACCACGTAGAATGGCAAAAACTGACCAGGCAAGAAACAGCAAGTGCTGGAGAAGTTGGGAGAAAGGAGAACCCTCTCACACTGTTGGTGGGAATGGAAGTTGGTGCAGCCCATTTGGAGGTTCCTCAAAAAATGAAAAATAGAGGATATGATATTTCACACCAGGGCTGAACCTGTTCAAAAAATTGTATGTGGCCAAGTGATTCATGTTGGCTGTCTCACTTGTTCTCAGGATACCTCATTTTTCTCTTCCTCTCCTTCATCCTCTTTAGAAGTAATAGGACATTCAAATATTTCAAATTTAAAAAGACATTCCACTT
>NW_026749465.1:0-1767 GCF_022355385.1 Mustela nigripes
TCAAGTTCATCCAGCTTCTCAAGTCTGTTTTTTGCCAAACTTGGACAATTATCAGCCTTTTTTCTTTCCCTTTTTTTTTTTTTTTTTTTCAGCACCACACTATTCTGTCTGCTTCTGGATGCTCAATTACATGAATGTTAGATCTTTTGTTGTTGACTCAGAGTTCCCTGAGGCCCTGTTCATTTTTAGATTTTTTCTTTCTTTTGATCAGATAAGTCATTCCTATCATTAAGGCCACTGACTATCTCATCTCAGATCCACTATTTGGCCCACCCAGGACATCTTTTATTTCAGTTTCGTATTTTTCAGTTCTAAAGTTTTCATTTAACTCTTTGGATATCCTATTTCTTTGGTGAATGTTCTTTTTCTATTTCTTACAAAAGTGTTTATGATCACTTGTTAGAGTTCTTGTGTAATAGCTCTTTTAAACTCTTTATCAGTTCGTTCTAACCACTGTGTCATAATTGCATTAGTATCTGTTGATTATATTTTCCTAAGCCAGCTTAGATTTTTCTGGTTCTTTGTGCTAAGTAATTTTGGATGACTTCCTATATATTTTAAATATTATATTAATAAATTCTGGGCTTTGTTTAAATGTTGTGGAGCATGTTGATTTCATATATATGCATATGCATATATACAAATTTTATTTTATTTATCTTTTTGTAAGACAAAGTGTTGTTTATTTTCACAACAAATAGCTTTTAGACTAGAGGGTAAATAAAATATATATAAATAAAAATAGAATAAATGCTAAATATATTCTTAGGTATGGCAGAGAATTGGCAATGAATGAACAAACCAACAAATTGCAGAAGTAACAAACATGCTATATTTAAAAGTTGAGGATTTTTCATGATTTTCCATGTCTGGACAGATCTCAGAGTTATTGTAAATAATAAGAGTATGCAATCATATTTGAGCACCTTAGATAAGAGCATAAAATGTATTGACCGGAGTAAATCCTGAGAAACTCCACACCCTGTCACTTCATGTGTGCCTGATCTGGAGACTCATCTGCAAAGATGTCTGAGAAAACAGCTTAGAGGTAGTATAGCAACAAAGCTATACCAATCTATATCTTCAAGAATTTTGGATCATTCCTGTTCATCTTCACTTGTGTTCCTGCTTAGACTCCACTAAGAATGCCTGTTGAGCTCAAGGTCACTCAAGCATGGTATATATTTTGTGGTTTCCTTGTTAAATGTCAGACCAATGGAAGTCAGGACACCTGTTTTCTCATTTCAAGAGGAGACTCAGTCCTTTTTACAATGTCACAACATTCCAAAAGGCTTTTGCATGGCTTCATGTGAGGTCTGAATCATATTATATAAATGTAGGCATGGCTTTACTTTACAAGTGTATAATAAATGTGTTATATTAATATATTATCTTTTCATGGAATTTGTATCAATTTAGAACACACTGTAAAAGTTACATTATATGTTCAAAAGCTTTCTCAACTTCTAATACACTATAGTCTATGCTCTCAGGACAAATATAAAAGGATCAAGGTTCGCAAAGTAGTTTTGTATTCAATTGGAGGATTATTTTTCTTAAGTATCATATGACTAAAATTAAAATTATTTTTAGAAAATTGCCATACGCCTTTAGGTTTCAAAAGGACTCATGTATTTCTACTTTCAGTTCATTTTTTTAACATCTAAGTTTTTCAAGTGAGAGGGTATTTTTTAAAGTGTATTTATTTTCTAGAGGCTCAGCCATTTTCTTTTTTTTTACTGTTTTTTTAAAATTTTTTAAAAATTT
>NW_026749466.1:0-1767 GCF_022355385.1 Mustela nigripes
TGAACACAGGAAGCTCCCTACCTGATCTCACCAACCTGCACTTTCCCCTGGCACTTCCCACCCCCCAGGGCCATGAGGAGACAGCCTATCCCAGCCTGAGTGAGGCTATCAGTACCTCCAAATTAAGACACAGCATGATCCACCTCAGGATCAGTGGGAGCCAGTGCCCGGACCAAGTTTGGGCTATGATGAGGCAGGACTTTACTCCCTGCTCAGCTACCCATCCTGTGGTCTTCTCTGGGCAATCCCAACCCCTGGGCCTCCTGGAGCAGGCCCTAACCCAGTGTTCAAGGCTCTGAGAGCCACCCCTCACTGTCAGCCTCCTCCCTGGGCCACCCCTCATTCAGTGCTCTGGCTCTCTCATCCTCTAATTCCTCCCCCTCTGCTTCATCTCCTGTGCTGGGTACCCCCCTTACCCAACTTCTTCCCCTGGAATCCCTTCCTGCCACCACCATGTTCCCCTCAGCCTCCTGAGATTGCCCAAGGACTCAGCTGACACCCAAGAGCAACTGCCCAGTTTGTGACAACAATGCCACATGCCTTGTCCTCCATCACTCAGGGTGTCCCCCTGGATACCAGCAAACTGTCCACTGACAAGAGGCTGCCTCCATACCCATACAGCCCCCCAAATTTGGTTCTGCCCACCCAGCCACCTACACCAAAGTCTCTATAACATCCCGTGATGTCCTCTCCGGCCTGCTTAAAGGAACCTTCAGGTGGGCAGCCCCTGGGTAGCCCACCACACTGTGGGACACTATACCCACCCAGCTCAATGGGCGTGAGCAAGAATTTCACCATCATCCAGTGAGGGACTTCAGCCTGGGGAACCTGTTTCCTCACAGCGTGCTCTTTGATGATTGCTGCTAGGACTTGTTCGCCCCCTGGCATGCACACACTCTGTCTCAGCAGCAAGAACGGTTTAGCATGGAATCCCATCAACCATCCTGATATTGGATCCCCCAGCTTTTTTGAGGGGCCTTTATTTTTAGGAAACAAGGGGCCAATTAGTGGCCTACAGGACCCCCATGCCCTCAACCACCAGAACTTGACCCTCTGTTCCTGCCATGGCTCAGGGCCCAAAAGCATCCTCCCAGGAGGGTCCTCCCCAGGTTATTGTAAGGAGATTGTAGCAACTCTGACTGGAGTGCCTGGCTTTGAGGGGTTATCAACCTAGCTGGGGTCGGGTTGGGGCTGGAGGAGTTGTTGCACATGACAACACTGGGCCTGGAATGGTTCCACATGCTGAGTGACCCCGATGGCTTGCTGTGTGATCCTGCTGTGGAGGACTCATTTCAAAGTCAGCATCTGCAGTGAGGAGCCTTCTCATCCTCCCTCTTCTTAGCACTGCCCCATCACTGTTCCTTTTCTCCCTTCCCCTGGGCAAGGAGAGACTCTACTCTGCCCACAGAGCCTCTGTCTAACCTGAATGAGGGATCCCAAGAATGAGGAAAAGTCAGGGGTTTGTCCTGGTGGCCCCTGAATTCTGCATAAGGGTTGGGTCCAGTGAAGCTCAAGGGGGGCCTAACACTTATAACCTGTAACTCAAGAGATGGAGTAAGCAATCAAGAAACTCCCAAAAGAAAATCTCATGGTCACTAGTCTCATGGCTTCACTAGTGAATTCTATGAACATGCAGTGGAAAACTAATACCAATACTCCTCAAAGTCTTCCAGAATGTTAAGGAAGAGGCAACAATTTTGAATTCATTCTACAAAGGGAGTATCATTTTGATAGCAAACCAGATAAGGACACCACCACAAGAAAAAA
>NW_026749467.1:0-1343 GCF_022355385.1 Mustela nigripes
ATATGGTTTTGTGTCTATAGAGACCTTGGAATGAAGCGGTGGCACTGGGGCCCTGAAGGGTTCTCCTAAAGAGAGGCTTTCACACAGCTCCATCGTGCAAGTTTCCCATGTGTAGATGAGATTTGTTCTGATGGGTGAATCAAGAAACAGCCATATGCTGTTATTGAAAACCAGGACTCTGAGGAGAGATGCCTGGAAACCAATTCAATGGATCCGGTAGGTGCCTAGGGGCCGGTTCGCACCTTTTTACCTCTGGGGACATCAGTCTACGGGTCTGAGTGCCGGTAGGTGCTCAGATGTGCCCTGATTGCCCCTGATGGTCCTGGGAAGCCACAAATATTGGGATGGCCTAAGGGACTTTGGAGGTTTATCCTATTAGTAGGATTGTGGCCATTGGAGTGGGCACATATAATTCCCTTCGAGAAGGCAAGCACAGTCGTCAGGTTTGGCTCCAGGAGCCTGAGCCTTTAGGGTGTGTAGGCCAGGGCTGTTCGGACAGTTGTCTGAAAACACAAACTCGGCTTATGTTTCGGGTCATAGGTATGGCAGGACTGATCTACACACCATGAGGAGAACATTTCGGAAAATTAAAAAAGGGCGAGTGTGAGTCTCCTGCTCAAGTTTTTTCTCTGGATATCGTGTTACTCATGGTCGTGATATTTCTGGGTGACTTCATGGGAAATGGACGAGTCTTACTCTCTGGGGGTTTGGCCCCATCCAAAGAGTTTGGGGTCATTCAGTGGGATGGAAGAAGTCCGTTGTTCTGTTGTGGTTGATGTGTTTTTTTTGTTTTTCAACCGCAGGTGCCCACCAAATGAGGGATTCCAGAGGAGAGCCCTGGGGAGGGGCGACTGGACAACCAGAAATCTGGTTAAAAATTGGTGCCTAGGGACATGTCAAGCCCATTATGACATCTAATATTCCAGCCACTGAGAGGACGTACTAGAGGACAGCACTCACGCTGAGGGTCACAATGCTTTTTTATGCCCTCATCGCACTCAAGAATTGGAGGGGCCTCAGGGTGAATGCTGGTTTCTCCTACACTGAACGGTGGACAACATGCCAAGCACAAGGTTTCTTGCCATGGATAAGGAAGTGTTCTCATTTCTGCATCACAGTCACTCGTGGGCAGTGATTGGAGATAAGGTCTAGGTTCTTAAGCCTGAAAACTGAGGTAGGGAAGAGATGATGACCTAAGGCCATGGCGGGTCTGATGTGCTCAGTGTGCGGTCAGCTGTCTGGGTGTTGGTCACGAGGTCCGGGCTCAGGTTGTCAGACACTGCATTAGTGCCCAGCTTAGACTATATATTTTGGGTGCATTCGAGTGCCGTCTAGGTTCTTAT
>NW_026749467.1:1443-1767 GCF_022355385.1 Mustela nigripes
ACTAAGGCCATGGCGGGTCTGATGTGCTCAGTGTGCGGTCAGCTGTCTGGGTGTTGGTCACGAGGTCCGGGCTCAGGTTGTCAGACACTGCATTAGTGCCCAGCTTAGACTATATATTTTGGGTGCATTCGAGTGCCGTCTAGGTTCTTATCTGAAGAACTCTTCAGGATATGAAGAATTAGCGAGTCCGAGGAGCGTGCTCAGGACTTTGTCTCTGGATTTTGTATCAGCGATGGCCGTGCAATGTTGGTGAGGACTCAGGGGCCATGGACGAATCTTGCTCTCTGTAGACTTGGCCCGATCCCAATTGTTTTTCGTCAATCT
>NW_026749468.1:0-447 GCF_022355385.1 Mustela nigripes
CCAGGAGTGTCTCTGGACTCTGAAGAACTTAGGGTTACAGAAAAGAGAGAAATTCATGGAATGAGGGCACTGGCTAATGGGTATCCAGGAGTTGTGGCATATGTTAGGATGAACACTAAACCATATATGGAACTAAAGCTTTAGTGAATTATTTGTTATTAACAGATGATGGATCATATGCTGGTTTCCTCAAAAGAACAAAAATATAAAAGGAAACACAGTCTGGCCCTTTCAAAAGCAGATGAAGACACATAAAGAAAAGGAAAGAATTATATTTTTATTATCTTTACTTATTAAAAAAGGCATGGAATTTTTTTCCCTTTAATGACCTTATCTTAATTTGGTCTTTATATTTGAAAAGTAGATTTTACCTGACACCTCCATTTCTGGAATCAATGCAAAGAAATCCTATTGCCTTTGTTAAATTTATGCAAGTGTTGACTAGGA
>NW_026749468.1:547-1767 GCF_022355385.1 Mustela nigripes
TAAAGCTTTAGTGAATTATTTGTCATTAACAGATGATGGATCATAGGCTGGTTTCCTCAAAAGAACAAAAATATAAAAGGAAATACAGTCTGGCCCTTTCAAAAGCAGATGAAGACACGTAAAGAAAAGGAAAGAATTATATTTTTATTATCTTTACTTATTAAAAAAGGCATGGAATTTTTTCCCTTTAATGACCTTTTCTTAAGTGGGTCTTTATATTTGAAAAGTAGATTTTACCTGCCACCTCCATTTCTGGAATCAATGTGAAGAAATGCCATTTCCTTTATTAAATTTATGCAAGTGTTGACTAGGAAAATGATTTGGATGTGGCCGTCTGTGTGTTGGCAGGAGTTTGATTACTCCTTCAAAGGATTTGGTCAGTAATAAAAAGCTCAGATATTGTAGGGTTTCTGACCTAAACTTGGGAGTTGATATGTGTCTTGGAATTTACCTTTTCACTTGTTCTTAGATTTGCTGGCATAATTTTGTAGAGGCATCTTTTAGTTTAGTTTAGTTTTGTTTTGTTTTCTTTTCTTTTCTTTTTTTCCCTTTCCATCAGGTGTCAAACTTTCTTCTGGATGCTGGTCTCCTTCAGTAATGGCTTTTTTCAGTTTGTTAAAGTTTGTTAAATTTCTTTCTTTTTCTATTTCCTTATGCCGTCATGTTAGGTTGCTTTTCGTGTGTGCAAGTGTGTGTGTGTGTGTGTTTAATTTTGGTAAATACACACATTACCCCTATATTCTTTCTTCATAAGTTGTTTTGACATCATCCCATAAGTTTCTTGAATTTCCTTTGTTCAAAGTACTTTCTGATTTTCTTTCTTTGATTCATTGCTACTTCAGGAGTGTGTTGTTTTTTCCACCTATTCGTGCCTGGCTGTGTTTCCCTTTCTTAAGTGATTTCTTTCTGTTTTCATATCTTTGTGGTTATAAGTTACAAGACAGTATTTGAATTATCTTCTAATAATTACGACTGTATTTGGATACAGCAGAGGATTTCTGACAGATAATTTTAGGTCTGCCTTTGGGAAAAACTTCTCTTATGTTCCTCAGAGACACAATCTTATGCATGTTTTCCCAAAGCTCAGGTGGTCTAGAGAGTCCTAGATGACATCTGCTATTCCTTACCACCTTTCTCTCTGGATGATCTTTCCTGTGCTATAAGTGGATACTGTAGTCTGCAACAATACTGGAATGTGGTCCCCATCTCCTTTTCTTTCT
>NW_026749469.1:0-1767 GCF_022355385.1 Mustela nigripes
TTTTTTTTTATTTACTTGAGAGAGAGACAGTGAGAGAGAGCATGAACGAGGAGAAGGTCAGAGAGAAACAGACTCCCCATGGAGCTGGGAGCCTGATGTGGGACTCGATCCTGGGACTCCAGGATCATGACCTGAGCCGAAGGCAGTCGTCCAACCAACTGAGCCACCCAGGCGTCCCTATATTTATAGATTTATAATCACAGTTTCATCAGTTGTAGTTTTTGGAAATTTCAGATATAGTGATTAACCTAAAATGATACTGCCTCAAATACCTCTGATATCAAGGCCCAACACCTGATTATAGCCACACCTGTGGTGGATAGTTCCATGGGAAATCACAGTTATGTAACACTGATAGCATCTCATGTTCTCTCTCTCATTTTAGAATGTCTCCAACACAGCCCAAAAGTGTAGGAGAGTTAATGTCCTCTGAGGACAGCTCTCAGTGAAGTGGAAATAAGAACCATAGATAAAATTGTCAGTTTTCAGGTCTTCATGAGGACAACTTAAAGAAGTTTCTCCAGGAACTTTCAGTAAAAGCAAGCCTTCATTTTCTATCCACAACAATTATATCAACAATGTATCTTTTTGACAAAGTTGCTTCTTCACTGTCTCACTTTCCCATTCTTTTCTACCTTGGATAATCTCCCAGATAAACTAACAGTGCTCAAATCCTTTGTCCTACTCTTTGCTCTCAGGATAAATGGAGCCAAAAGAGAGATTAATATCAAGTTCTGAATGGGATCTTAGAGCTATATCTGTCCAGATTTTCATAAACATGGGGACCTTTGAATTATCAGGTTATAAATAAGTTCCAAATGGAGGGGGCAAAAGCAAAAAGTAGAAATTTTTATGTTTGATTTTTAATCATGATTAATTGACTTTATTGATTATTAAAAATATTAACATTATAAAAGTGTGGATATTTGTAAAACAATGTCATAATTTAAGAAATAAGTTGCATAGTCCTTTAGAGAATATTAAACCAAGTGTTCAGGTGCCATCTAATTTCTTGTTTAATCCAGAACTTTGGTGTGCTTTATCTTGAGGAATAGGATTTTGAAGTCCGGACAGACTAACAGAAAACTGATCCAAATGTGTGTGTTTATATTTCTGCTTTTGTTGTAAAAATTAAAGTGTGATTGCTGCTTTAAAATGGTAAAACTAATAACATTCATGGACTCTATTATAAATTTTCTAATTGTATGGGAAGAATCCAAGAAACATATAATTAGTTAATTTGCAAATCCTCAAAGAGCTACAGGATCAGGTAGTGTTATGTTCTGATTCAACAGCACCATAATGCAGCATTTTATATGTGTGGCTAATGGATATTTTCATGAATGTTTGCTAGCTAGTCAGCCAATACAGAGAAATATTAGGTAGGGTAATTACTCACAGTTGTCTTTAATAAAATGAGAGAACATTATCAAATGACACTAATAATAATAATCCTAGAGCAGGCTAAATAATTCAATGATAATTACAAGTATTAATCTAGCTTTCTTCCCTGATTATGACTCTTCTCTCCTTTATCATAGTGGGAGTAGCAGATTGTCTGCAATGAATTGTGAAAAGCCAGCAGTGACTTTGGCAGTGAAGGCCTCCCATCAATTTTGATAGGTTAAAATGATTCTGGTTGGTCTTGAGTAAATGTGTCAATTTTTTTTCTGTGTGTGTCATAAAAGAAAGAAGCAATAGTAAATTCTTGCTGTTATTCCATGGAGCCAATAAAATCATACTGCCAACAAGAGGCTGTTGACACCG
>NW_026749470.1:0-1767 GCF_022355385.1 Mustela nigripes
AAATTTTAGGTTAATAGATAAATTAACTCATCCATGTTTGATCATCCATTATTTATAATATTTGCTTAAGCTTTTTATGTGTACATATGCATGCACAAAATTCCCAGATTTCTTTTAGTTCCATTTTTGCAAACTTAAATTCTCTAATCTTTTGCTTTGAAGGCTTGATTTGACTAAATCAGGATTATTTACTTTATTACAGCTCCATAATTTTTCTTCCTTAAGAAAACATGTAATTATTACAATTACATGTCTTCTGTTTACAACTTCTTTTTTCTGGCATTTTTTTCCATTTCTTGTTCAGGAATTCTTGTGTGACTATTCAACAGATCTAAAAATCTCTCTGAATGTCACTCTTCACATATTCTGAAACATCAGATGAACAGCCTCATGTTTTCCTTTGAGGCATTCCAACTACTGTCCTTTCTTTCTGAGAAACAATCTGGAATAGTTACTTGCCATATCTGCATGAATATACTCATGGGATATATTTTCAGTGCTCTTAGTGGAAGTTAGGCTTGATGGATCCCTGGTCTGTCTGTCTTTGGGTCTATTCTATTGCTTTAGTGGAGTAAAACTTACAGGAATTTTCTAAGAAAAAGAGTGTTTGGAGAACTTCGAAGTCTGCAAATGCCTTTATTACTTGTGTTTCACTCAGGGTTTGGTTTGTAAAATGTTTTAGAGCAAAGCCTAGAAGGTTGGCTGTAACTGCTGTGACTCTAGGCGGGACTTGCTATCTCATGGCTTGACCATGGGGTAAATGAGAAAGTACTGGCCATTTTCAATTTCACATCGGTAGGGATTGCCTTTGGTGTCATTTCACTTCATGAGGAGGGTAGGAAAAAAACAAACAAACAAAAAACAAAAAAAAAACAATCTTAAAATTTCCAGCTTGGGAAAATGTGTGCTTACCAGAATATTTTTGAAACCAAGTTATTGAAAGAAAAGAAAGAAGAACAATTCTGTCTGAAGTAGTTTAATCAATTTTCCCATTTTCATAATGTATGTTTCCCTCCCCATTCGTCCTATTTTTGGTTTTTCTATTTTGGAAGCCAGCTAGGGTGTTCTCCAACAGTGGTTCTTAAATATTAGCATGCATCACAAACATCCCGAGTGCATAACCTAGTTAGCAGGGACACATTTCCAGAGTTTGTGATTCAGTAGTAATGGGACCTAAAACTTGCATCCTGTTGATGTTGCTGATGGAAGGACTGCATTCAGAGAAAAACAGCTCTACACAAAACTTGCAAATGTTACCTGTTCTTTCCCTACAAATGTAAAATTTATTTTGCATGTGTTTCTCAGTATGTGTTATTAAAATACAGTAGCAAAATTTGTCCATCCCATGTGTTCCAACGAGGGGCCATTACCTGTTGGGGTGGGTTTAAGTCTTTGAAAGGGAAATTTGACCAGTTGTCTCTCAGAGTTCCAGATTCCAAGCCAGAGGTCACATCTTCATGCAAAAAGGGACCTTAGTGGAGTGATCACAAATCTGAGCTCTGGCACCAGGCTTCTAGGATTCGTTTTCTATAAATGTAAGTTAATTAAGCCTTCTGCTTAACTTATGCCATCCAGTCTGGGAATAGCTCAATAGATCGTAAATCTTGGTGTGATTGTGAAGATTTCTTTAGATGATAAATGATGAACATTTAGAGCAGAGCCTGGCCCACAGCGGGCTTCCACTGGACTGCTTGTCATCAACAGATCATCAGCCTTTTCCTTATCATTATGGATAAACTTGTGTGACTAGTAATTGAATTTGGGATT
>NW_026749471.1:0-526 GCF_022355385.1 Mustela nigripes
TGGATATCGTGTCACTCATGGTCGTGAAATTTCCGGGTGACTTCATGGGAAATGGAAGAGTCTTACTCTCTGGGGGTTTGGCCCCGTCCTAAGAGTTTGGGGTCATTTTGTGGGATGGAAGAAGAACGTTGTTCTGTTGCTGTTGATTTGTTTTTTTTTTTGTTTTTTTTTTTTTTGTTTGTTTTTGAACCTCAGGTGTTCCACCAAATGAGGGATTCCAGAGTAGAGCCCTCGGGAGGTGCACAGGACGACCAGGTATCTGGTTAAAAATTGGGGCCTAGGGACATATTAAACCCATAATGACATCTAATGGTCCAGCCACTGAGAGGACGTACTAGAGGACAGGACTCACGCTGAGGGTCACAATGCGTGTTTATGCCCTCGTCGCACTCAAGAATGGGCAGGGTCTCAGGGTGAATGCTGGTTTGTCCTACACTTAACGTTGGACAACATGCCGACCACAAGGTTTCTTGCCATGGGTAAGGAAGAGTTCTGATTTCTGCATCACAGTCACCCCTGGGCAGTT
>NW_026749471.1:626-1767 GCF_022355385.1 Mustela nigripes
AACGTTGGACAACATGCCGACCACAATGTTTCTTGCCATGGGTAAGGAAGAGTTCTGATTTCTGCATCACAGTCACCCCTGGGCAGTGTTTGGAGATAAGGTCTAGGTTCTTAAGCCTGAAAACTGAGGTAGGGAAGAGATGATGACCTAAGGCCATGGCGGGTCTGATGTGCTCAGTGTGCGGTCAGGTGTCTGGGTGTTGGTCACGAGGTCCGGGCTCAGGTTGTCAGAGAGTGCATTAGTGCCCAGGTTAGACTATATATTTTGGGTGCATTTGAGTGCCTTGAAGGTTCTTATCTGAAGAACTCTTCAGGATATGTAGAATGAGCGAGTCTGAGGCGCGTGCTCAGGCTTTTGTCTCTGGATTTTGTATCAGCTATGGCCGTGGAATGTTGGGGAGGCCTCATGGGCCATGGACGAATCTTGCTCTCTGTGGATTTGGCCCGAACCCAATTGTTTTTCGTCAATCTGTTGGATGGGTGGACTCCTTTTAAGTTTGTTATCTCAGGTGTCCCACCAAAAGAGGAATTCCAAAGCAGAGCCCTGGGCAAGAGTGAAGGGACAACCCGAACTATGGTTAAAAATGGGGGCCTAATGGCATGGGAAGCCCAATATGCTGTCTCTCCATCCAGCCACTGAGAGGCCTTACCTGAGGACTGGGCTCAAGCTGAGGGTCACAATGTGTGTTTGTGACCAATGTGGCCTGCAAGCATGGGCGGGCCCTCATGGGCCACACTGGTTTCAACTACACTGAATCTTGGACAACATGCCAACCACAAGGTTTCTTGCCATGGGAAAAGAGTTCTGATTTGTGCTTCATTTTCAAACCTTGGCCGTGATTGGAGATAAGGTCTAGGTTCTTAAGCCTGAAAACCGAGGTTGAGAAGAGATGACGACCTAAGGACATGGCGTGTCCGATGTGCTCAGTGTGCAGCCAATGTCTGGGTGGGGCCACCAGGTCCAGGATCAGACTGGGTCAGAAAGGGCATCAGTGCCCAGGTCAGCCTATATATTTGGGGTACAGCCGAATGGTGTGCCCCGTTGATCCTCTTTTGTGACTTCTGTGTAGCCCCAGAGGGCAATGTTTTTCTTCTGGAGGGCAGGCAGAGTGCTGCATTGTAGTTCTGGATTGTCAAACTGG
>NW_026749472.1:0-1767 GCF_022355385.1 Mustela nigripes
TCCCTTGGAGAGGGCAAGCACAGTCGTCAGGTTTGTCTCCAGGGGCCGGAGCCTGTAGGGTGTGTAGGCCAGGGCTGTTTGGACAGTTGTCTGAAAACACAAACTCGGCTTATGTTTCGGGTCATAGGTATGGCAGGACTGATCTACAGACCATGAGGAGAACTGTTCGGGACATGAAAAAAGGGCGAGTGTGAGGCTCTGCTCAAGTTTTTGTTCCTGGATATCGTGTCACTCATGGTCGTTATATGTCCGGGTACTTCATGGGAAATGGATGAGTCTTACTCTCTGGGGGTTTGGCCCCGTCCAAAGAGTTTGGGGTCATTCTGTGGGATGGAAGAAGTCCGTTACTCTGTTGTTGTTGATTTGTTTTGTTTTGTTTTTTAACCTCAGGTGTCCCACCAAATGAGGGATTCTAGAGTAGACGCCTGGGTGGGGCGACTGGACAACCAGAAATCTGGTTAAAAATTGTGGCCTAGGGACATGTCAATCCCATTATGACATCTAATGGTCCAGCCACTGAGAGGACGTACTAGAGGACAGGACTCACGCTGAGGGTCACAATGCGTGTTTATGCCCTCTTCGCACTCAAGAATGGGCGGGGCCTCAGGGTGCATGCTGGTGTCTCCTACACTGAACGTTGGACAACATGCCAACCACAAGGTTTCTTTCCATGGTTAAGGAAGAGTTCTGATTTCTGCATCACAGTCACCGCTGGGCAGTGATTGGAGATAAGGTCTAGGTACTGAAGCCTGAAAACTGAGGTAGGGAAGAGATGATGACCTAAGGCCGTGGCGGGTCTGATGTGCTCAGTGTGCGGTCAGCTGTCTGGGTGTTGGTCACGAAGTCGGGCTCAGGTTGTCAGACAGTGCATTAGTGCCCAGGTTAGACTATATATTTTGGGTCCATTCGAGTGCCGTGTAAGTTCTTATCTGAAGATCTCTTCAGGATATGAAGAATGAGCGAGTCTGAGGCGCGTGCTCAGGCTTTTGGCTCTAGATTTTGTATCAGCGATGGCCGTGGAAGGTTGGGGAGGCCTCATGGGCCATGGACAAATCTTGCTATCTGTGGATTTGGACAGATCCCACTTGTTTTTCGTCAATCTGTGGGATGGGAGTACTCCTTTCAGGTTGTTACCTCAGGTGTCCCACCAAAAGGAATTCCAAAGTAGAGCCCTGGGGAAGAATGAAGGGACAAACCCGAACTATGGTTAAAAATTGGGGCCTAGGGGCATGGCAAGCCCAATATGCTGTCTCTCCATCCAGCCACTGAGAGTCCTTACCTGAGGACTGGGCTCAGGCTGAGGGTCACATTGTGTGTTTGTGACAAATGTGCCCCGCAATTATGGGCGGGGCCACATGGGCCAACCTGGTTACAACTACACTGAACCTTGGACAACATGCCAACCACAAGGTTTCTTGCCATGGACAACATGCCAATGACAAGGTTTCTTGCCATGGGGTAAGAGTTCAGATTTCTGCATTATTTTCAAACCCGGGCCGTGATTGGAGATAAGGTCTAGATTCTGAAGCCTGAAAACCGAGGTTGAGAAGAGATGACAACCTAAGGCCATGAGGGTCCGATGTGCTCTGTGTGCGGCCAGCTGTCTGGGTGGGGCCAGGAGATCCAAGATCAGGCTGTGTCAAAAAGGGCATTAGTGCCCAGGTCAGCCTATATATTTGGGGTACAGCCGAATGGCGTGCCCCTTTGATCCTCATTTGGGGTTTCTGGGTAGCCCCAGAGGGCAATGTTTTTCTTCTGCCTGCCCTC
>NW_026749473.1:0-1767 GCF_022355385.1 Mustela nigripes
CGTCTCGGGACCGCTGGCATCCAGGGGCTGCAGGCATCAGGACCGCTGACCGCTGGGCCGCTGGACTGCTGGTGTCTTGGCACCATTGACGTCTAGGGGCTGCAGGCGTGGGGACCGCTGAGCACAGGACTGCTGGACCACTAGTATCTCGGGACCGCTGACCGCTGGGCTGCTGGACCACTGGAGTCTCAGGGCCGCAGGCGTCGAAGGACCGCTGACAGCTGGACCGCTGGTGTCTGGGCAGCTCGGGGTTGCTGGAAGCTGCACGCGGCTGAAGGCTGCAGGTGGCTCAGGGCCACCGAAGGCGGGGCCTCAGGGGGCTTGAAGCTGCAGGCGGCTGGAGGCTGCAGGCGGTGGCTCAGGAACCCCGGTGGCTGGAGGCTGCAGGCAGCGGCTCTCGGGGCCGTTGGAGGCAGGACCACCAGAGGCAGGACCGCTAGAGGCAGGACCGCCGGAGGCGGGGCCGCAGGCGGCTGGAAACTGCAGGCGGCGGCTCGGGGGGCCGCTGGAGGCAGGACCCCTGGAGGCAGGACCGCAGGCGGTTGGAAGCTGCAGGCGGCTGGGTGCTGCAGGCAGCTGGAAGCTGCAGGCGGCGGCTCTCGGGGCCGCCGGAGGTGGGACCGCTCGCGGCGGTTATAGCTCTTACAAGAGCTGTTATAGCTCCTCCACTCCGCGGACTCTTCGCTCCCGTGGACTCTTCTGCTCCCGTCGCAGCAACCTTTATGCAGTTGGTTGAGTCCCACCCCTATACAGGTGGCCAATCGGATCTCAATCCACCCTAGTGGATATACACATGCTGCACCGATTGGACATCTCCACCTGGCCTGCCCCACCCCTACATCGGGGTCCACAAGCAAGTTCCTCTGGGAGGGGCAGGCCCTTACATTCCCCCCTTTTCTTTGGAGATTAGTCAAATCCTTGACTTCTCAGATAGTTCTATCTTATATTGAACATATAAGACTAACATTTTATCGCCCCAATTTTCTTTAGTATAGCAACAATAAACTTCTTTAGTATAGCAACAATAAACTTACAACTTTTTAGTCCATGGTCAGCTGGGTCTGTCGGCTGCTGCTCCCATCTGGGGGGCATCCTTACTCGGCTCGTTTGACGTGACCCATATGAACCCAGGCCCTAATGCCTTCTACTTTTCCTGCCGTGGGGGTGGTTAGGATAACAGTAAATTGTCCCTTCCAGCGAGGCTTCAAGTTCCTCACTTGGTAGTGACGTATCCAAATCAAGTCCCTGGGATGTGGTTCCACCACTGTCTCTGTCCCAGTGTGGGCAGTTTGGATCCCTTCTTTTTAAGACAGACTGTAATGCCTGCAGTGACTGGGGTATAGACTGATCAGTCATTTCTCCTAGGGCAACCTCCTGTAGCCTAGGACAGAGCGAGGGAGGGGTCCTCCCAAACATTATTTCAAATGGGGTCACCTTGTTTAAATAGGGTGTACATCGTGCCCTGAGAGCAAAAGGAAGGAGATCCATCCATCCACCGCCAGCCTCCAGAATTAACTTTATCAAGGTCTCTTCGAGAGTCTGATTCATTCTTTCTCCTTGCTCAGAGCTCTGGGGCCAGTAGGCACACTGTAGTTTCCAATTAGTGTCCGCGGCCTTGGCCATCTGTAGCGCCTTGGTGAATCCAATCAGCTTTGCTTTTCCACCAAGATCCTGTGTGGCAGGGCTGTCGTCCAGAGTCTTGTAGCCCCCGCATACCTCTTTCCATTGACCATGTAACTACTCCCTTCTGTGAACAGAGTCATTTCC
>NW_026749474.1:0-1766 GCF_022355385.1 Mustela nigripes
TCCTTAACAGCATCTTGGTCAGATCTGTAACTTTCAGCTCTTTTGGGGATTTCACAAGTAGAACTAGTCAGAGACCACATTTCATGGTTTTGGTTTTCCAGCCTGGGTTGTGGAATGGACACTGTTTCTGAACTTGTTGGGTGCTTCTCCCTCGAATCTCAGTGGATGCCTCCCACCCATGCCTCTGGAAGTTTACCCTCATGCGGGGACACACACACACATACACACACACACACACACACACACACACACACATTGATCAAAAGTCTGCTGAATACCTGAGGAGGCCATCTATACATCTCCGGGGGTCTCTCCCTACACCTCTGCCCTCATTGGCCCTCCATCCTGTGAACTCCAGGATCTGTAATCTGCCCTGGCTCTCACTGCTGTCTCCTCAACTCTGAGTGACTGGTGGGCTCTGCCTGGGTTTTCCCTTGAAGCTCTTAAGGCAATAAGCTCACTGTGTTTCCCATTTCTCAGAGACCACAGTCCTTCATAGCCAGATAGCCGACATCTTGAAAGCCATTGTTTCATACATTTTATCTGCTTCTTTTTTGGTTGTTTCAGACAGGAAAGTAAATCTAGTTCATTACTCCACCTTTTTCAGAAGGAGAAAAAGCCAAGTTTGAACTTGAACAAAGTCTACTCCCAGTGCACACCTCAACCACACTGTTCCTCAAGACGCTCTCCATAAAGACTACTTTCAGAGCTAGCACATGTTCAGCAAACTTAAGTGGACATGGCAGCACCCCAAGATCTTCCTGGCCTCTGAGTTTGAGTGTGGCCTCCTCCTGCTGTGCCCCCAGAGTGCCCCCTACCCCCAAGGCTGCTCACTGACAAGAATCTCACCAAGTCTGAGCTTCTGGGCTTACCACCTCCCCTTGTGCTTAGCAAAGACTGGTCCAGGGGACAGATGAATGAAATACAGTTCCTTGGTCAGGTGAGCCCTGTACAGACTGGGCAGAAGACACTTTGGAAAGGAAGTGAGTTGTTTTGAGCCTAACCTAGTAATCTTGGAAGAAATTCCCTCTGGGATACACAGTCTCTAGACTGATTGACCAAATCTGGGGTACCGTATCTGTGAAAACAGAGGGGCATTTTATAGAAAAGACTTTGCTTTTTTCCCTGGCTGGCATGTTTTCAAATGGTAAGGCACTGTCCAATAAGGTCAAAGTTGTGGTTCATGAAAATGACCTGCTTTTGTGGTCACCTTCTCTGTGGGGAAAAGGAAGTAGGATCAGGCTTGAGCATATTTGTCATGATTCCCAATGTCCATGAAAATATTGGGAAATGCATCACTGATGATGACAAACCCAGGCTCTGGAGGGGTGGGGTCGGGAGAGAAGGGCCTATGCAGAGTGGTATGAATTGGGAAAATAATAGTGAGAAAGATGAAACTGGTTTGTTTTTAGGCTGAGGCAGTGTAATCTCTTCTATTTGTGACATAGAGGAAAGAGTGTGACTTTTGTGTGAGACATACCTGGGTGTAAAGTGAAGAACATTTGAGTTAATTGCTTCACCTCTTGGAGGCTTGGCTTTGCTACCTGTTGAATGGGTTTCTTGTGTAAAGGGACGACAATAGGAAGCACCAAGCTCAATACCATATAAGTTCTTTTCCTCTCTCCACCTCTCCCATCTTCTTCTCATTCACAGAAGATGGGGGAAAGGTGCCAGATGTATATGGTTTCTGTTCCTTGAGGAAATGATGACACGGGAGCGAATTCTCTCTACCAGTCCATCTGGAGCCTCAGGGAGTAGATGACTGA
>NW_026749475.1:0-201 GCF_022355385.1 Mustela nigripes
AAGCAACAGGTCTCAATTGTCCTGCAGAAGAATCTTTGCAATTGGGACCTTCCCACAACTCCCATCGTCGGAAAACCCCCATGGCCTCGTGATCCACCCCTTCAAGAAGGGGCCCTCAGGGAGAGAATGTCCAACCTGAGCGATCGTCTGATCTTCGCCCTGACTTCAGATGCACGAGATCTAGATTCAGGACTGTAGATT
>NW_026749475.1:301-1270 GCF_022355385.1 Mustela nigripes
TCCATTTCAACTCTGCCTCCTCGGTTGCTCCCCCAGATCCAGCAGATATAACCTGTCATGTTGCTTGGAGACAATTGAAATGCGAGGTGGGCTACCCAGCCATCCATCCTTAGAACCCTGCTCGGAATCGTTGTCCTGGAGACAACCAACAGGTCTCAATTGTCCTGCAGAAGAATCTTTGCAGTTGGGAGCTTCTCACAACTCCCATCGTGGGAAACCCCCATGGCATCGTGATCCACCGCCCCTTCAGGAAGGGGCCATCAGGGACAGAATGTCCAACCTGAGCGATTGTCTTATATTCGCCCTGACTTCAGATGCACCAGATCTCGATTCAGTTCTGTGGATTGTGCCTGCCATATCTTCACCGAGCAACCTAGGCATAGCTTCGGTTCTCAGACTTCCGTCCTCAGACTACTGGCCCACAAGTCCTCCAGTTTGGCAATCCAGAACTACAATGCAGCACTCTGCCTGCCCTCCAGAAGAAAAACATTGCCCTCTGGGGCGAACCAGAAAACCCAAATGAGCATCAACCTGCACGCCATTTGGCTGTACCCCAAATATATAGGCTGACCTGGGCACTAATGCTCTTTCTGACACAGCCTGAGACTGGACCTCCTGGCCCCAACCAGACAGCTGGCCGCACACTGAGCACATCGGACCCGCCATGGCCTTAGGATGTCATCTCTTCTCAAACTCGGTTGTCAGGCTTAGGAACCTAGACCTTATCTCCAATCACGGCCCGGGTTTGAAAACGATGCAGAAAACAGAACTCTTTCCCCATGGCGAGAAACCTTGTGGTTGGCATGTTATCCAAGGTTCAGTGTAGTTGAAACCAGTGTGGCTCATGAGGCCCCGCCCATTCTTGAGTGCGACGAGGGCATAAACACGCATTGTGACCCTTAGCGTGAGTCCTGTCCTCTAGTACGTCCTCTCAGTGGCTGGACCATTAGATGTCATAATGGACTTGAC
>NW_026749475.1:1370-1766 GCF_022355385.1 Mustela nigripes
TTGAGGCCCCGCCCATTCTTGAGTGCGACGAGGGCATAAACACGCATTGTGACCCTTAGCGTGAGTCCTGTCCTCTAGTACGTCCTCTCAGTGGCTGGACCATTAGATGTCATAATGGACTTGACATATCCCTAGGCCCCAATTTTTAACCAGATTTCTGGTTGTCCAATCGCCCCTCCCCAGGGCTCTACTCTGGAATCACTTATTTGGTGGGACACCTCAGGTTGAAAAACAAAACAAAACAAATCAACAACAACAGAGCAACGGATTTCTTCCATCCCACAGAATGACCCCAAACTCTTTGGACGGGGCCAATCCCCAAAGAGTGAGAATCGTCCATTTCCCATGAAGTCACCCGGAAATTTCACGACCATGAGTGACACGATATCCAGAGAC
>NW_026749476.1:0-1061 GCF_022355385.1 Mustela nigripes
GCCCTGACTTCAGATGCACGAGATCTAGATTCAGGACTGTAGATTGTACCTGCCATATCCTCACCCCGAAACCTAGGCCTAGCTTGGGTTCTCTTACTTCCGTCCTCAGACTACTGGCCAAGAGCCCTGGAGTTTGGCAATCCAGAACTACAATGCAGCACTCTGCCTGCCCTCCAGAAGAAAAACATAGCCCCCTGGACTACCCAGAAAGCCCAAATAGCAACAACCTGCACGCCATTCGGCTGTACCCCAAATAAATAGGGTGACCTGGGGACTAAAGCCCTTTCTGACACACCCTGAGCATGGACCTCCTGGCCCCACCCAGACAGCTGGCCACACACTGAGCACATCAGACCTGTCAATGCCTTAGGTCGTCATCTCTACTCAACCTCGGTTGAGTGCGACGAGGGCATAAACACGCATAGTGACCCTCAGCGTGAGTCCTGTCCTCTAGTACGTCCTCTCAGTGGCTGGATCATTAGATGGACCTCCTGGCCCCACCCAGACAGCTGGCCGCACACTGAGCACATCGGACCCGCCATGACCTTAGGTGGTCATCTCTTCTAAATCTCGGTTTTCAGGCTTCAGAACCTAGACCTTATCTCCAATCACGGCCCGGGTTTGAAAATGATGCAAAATAAGAACTCTTTACCCATGGCAAGAAACCTTGTGGTTGGCATGTTGTCCAAGGTTCAGTGTACTGGAAACCAGTGTGGCCCATGAGGCCCCGCCCATGCTTGCGGGCCCCATTGGTCACAAAATCACATTGTGACCCTCAGCCTGAGCCCAGTCCTGAGGTAAGGCCTCTCATTGGCTGGATGGAGAGACAGTATATTGGGCTTGCCATGCCCCTAGGCCCCAATTTTTAACCATTGTTCGGATTTTCCCTTCAATATTCCCCAGGGCTCTGCTTTGGAATTCCTATTTTGGTGGGACTCCTGAGGTAAGAAACCTGAAAGGAGTCCTCCCATCCCAGAGATTGATGAAAAACAATTGGGATCGGGCCAAATCCACAGAGAGCGAGATTCGTCCATGGCCCATGAGGCCTCCCCAACATTCCA
>NW_026749476.1:1161-1766 GCF_022355385.1 Mustela nigripes
TGGGACTCCTGAGGTAAGAAACCTGAAAGGAGTCCTCCCATCCCAGAAATTGATGAAAAACAATTGGGATCGGGCCAAATCCACAGAGAGCGAGATTCGTCCATGGCCCATGAGGCCTCCCCAACATTCCACTGCCATCGCTGATACAAAATCCAGAGACAAAAGCCTAAGCACGCGCATCGGATTCGCTCATTCTTCATATCCTGAAGAGTTCTTCAGATAAGAACCTACACGGCACTCGAATGCACCCAAAATATATAGTCTAAATTGTGCAATAATGCACTGTTTGAAAACCTGAGCTCAGACCTCGTGACCAACACCCAGACAGCTGACCGCACACTGAGCATATCAGACCCGCCATGCCCTTAGTTCATCATCTATTCCCTACCTCAGTTTTCAGGCTTCAGAACCTACACCTTATCTCCAATCACTGCCTAGGGGTGACTGTGATGCAGAAATCAGAACTCTTCCTTAACCATGGCAAGAAACCTTGTGTTTGACATGTTGTCCAACGTTCAGTGTAGGAGAAACCAGCATTCACCTAGAGGCCCTGCCCATTCTTGAGTGCCACGAGGGCATAAACACAAATTGTGACCCTCAGCGTG
>NW_026749477.1:0-1766 GCF_022355385.1 Mustela nigripes
TATATATATATATATATATATATATATATATATATAAGTTTTTTTTTCTCTGTTATCTTTGATGATCCCTAATTCTATTTAGGGATCCCTAATTCTATTTTGATGATCCCTAATTCTATTTAGGCATGTACTTTAAAACTTAAAGGTTTTAACAAATTTCCCAAGAATTAAATTGTAAATGAAGTCTAACTCAGTAGGTCTTTCTGTTTGACATGTGAAGTTACTCTGGAAGCACTGGTAAACAAATGATGAGTCTTCGGTTGCATTTGGATAAATGCTGTAATTATTCTAGAGAGGATATGCAATTCCCAAAGTTTTAATGTTTTAATATAAAATCATCACTTAATATCTGATTATTGAAGTGTTCTATGAAGTGTTACAGAAATAACCCGATTTCCTCGCTAGCTCTATCGTAAATTCTCATCTCATCAGATCTTGAACCATGTCGATTCTGAGTTTTTCTCTTTTCTAATTGTTCCTATTTTCTTGCAAAATGAGTTTCATCTTCAAGAAGATTCATAAAGAGGACTTTAGGACAAATACAGGTATTCAATATCTTTAAGATTAAAACTGAAATGGGTAAGAATTGCCAGAACTAACTAGAACTGCATTCATGATGAAGAATATAAGTGAGGTTCAGTGGTGTAGAGTCTAGAGCTGATGACCAAGAAGGAATTCTTGAGACGTCTTTGATGCAAAATGGTGGTTTATTAAAGCACAGGGACAGGACCCGTGGGCAGGAAGAGTTGCTGTTGCCCCCAGGTTGGGAGGAGGGGGCAAGTTATGAGGGGATCATGGAGAGTGTCAGTGTCTAAGGAATTTTGGAAGCAAGGTTTCCAGGATCTTGAGGGGCTAGCTGTTGTTGGGAAAAAGTCATATATTACCATCTAATAGAATCTTACTCACAAGACACTTCAGATGTATATCGGTGGGCCATATGCTTGGGGTTGACTGCCACTGTGTATCTTGGAGGGTTTAGAGATAAAGGAAGTTTCCAAAGGAATTTTTATATGTTAAAGTAGACTTACAGGATCCTGGTTGGGGTTGGGGGAGGGGTCAGGTTAGGATTGCCTTTTGCCCTTTGCAAAGTATTAAGGTGGAGGCAGTTGAGTCCCTAGAAGAATGTCACTCTGCCTGTTTCAAGGACTTGTCAGTGGGCTCTAGGTGGTAAGGAAATTAAATTTAATAACTCTTCTTCTGCCTGTTTCCCACATCATTCAGACTAAACAAGAATAGTAACATGTGACTAAATGAACTAAAAGATTATAGTTTTGTAAACTCTTGGTTGAAACATTGCTGGTACTCTAATATTTACTCTTTCAAACTAAGAAAACATTTTCTTAATGATGAGGGAACAGAAGGCAAGGTGAGGTCAAAGCAGAAAATGACACCCACAACTCCCCCCACCCCGCCCATGGGGTATATGTGATATTCCTCACACACTCCTGGCTGCCCTAAAGCTAAGGGAAATAATAATAATAATAATTAAGCTTACAGAGTTCACAATCCTGCAAGACATGAGTCTCCCTTGGTTCACAAATGTCTTAGCAATTTACAAGAACAAAGCATTTCTATTAATAACCTAGCTTCCAGAAGGAAACGTAGATATAATTAAATGTCCTTATAATCTGCAGTCCACTGACAGATAGATACTTGAAGCTAGGCAGAGTGTAATGTTCCTCCAGGAAGTTCCCAACTATCTTCGTGTTAATGTCTTACTGAAAAGGGGTAAACAACCTTAACTGGGGCAAGGCCTCTGGTATCCT
>NW_026749478.1:0-459 GCF_022355385.1 Mustela nigripes
TCCAAGGTCTCCATAGACACAAAATCATATTAGGACACATCTACGGGAGAGTCCATTTCAACTCAGCCTCCTCGGTTGCTCCCCCAGATCCAGCAGATCTAACATGTCTTGTTGCGTGGAGACAATGGGAATGCGAGGTGGGCTACCCAGCCATCCATCCAAGAACCCTGCTCGGAATTTTTGTCCTGGAGCCAACCAACAGGTCTCAATTGTCCTGCTGAAGAATCTTTGCAGTTGGGAGCTTCTCGCAACTACCATCGTGGGAAAACACCCATGGCCTCGTATTCCACCCCCCCCCCCCTTCAAGAAGGAGCCATCAGGGACAGAATGTCCAACCTGAGCGATCGTCTGATCCTTGCCATGACTTCCGATGCACGAGATCTCGATTCAGGTCTGTAGATTGTGCCTGCCATATCCTCACCCAGAAACCTAGACCTAGCTTGGGTTCTCAGACTTCCG
>NW_026749478.1:559-1766 GCF_022355385.1 Mustela nigripes
TGGCCTCGTGATCCACCCCCCCCTTCAAGAAGGAGCCATCAGGGACACAATGTCCAACCTGAGGGATTGTCTGATCCTTGCCATGACTTCCGATGCACGAGATCTCGATTCAGGTCTGTAGATTGTGCCTGCCATATCCTCACCCAGAAACCTAGACCTAGCTTGGGTTCTCAGACTTCCGTCCTCCGACTACTGGCCCACAAGCCCTCCAGTTGGCAATCCAAAACGACAATGCAGCACTCTGCCTGCCCTCCAGAATAAAAACATTGCCCTCTGGGGCTACCCTGAAGCCCCAAATGAGGTTCAACGGGGCACGCCATTCGGCTGTACCCCAAATATATAGGCTCAACTGGGCTCTAATGCCCTTTCTGACACAGCCTGAGCCTGGACCTCCTGGCCCCACCCAGATAGCTCGCCGCACACTGAGCACATCGACACGTCATGGCCTAAGTTCGTCATCTCTTCTCAACCTGGGTTTCAGGCTTCAGAACCTTGACCCTATCTCCAATCAAGGCTCGGATTTGAAATCAGACCTCTTTCCCTATGGCAAGAAACCTTTTGGTTGGCATGTTGTGCAAGGTTCAGTGTAGTTGAAACCAGTGTGGCCCATGAGGCCCCGCCCAAATTTGCGGGCCCCATTGGTCACAAACACACATTGTGACCCTCAGCCTGAGCCCAGTCCTCAGGTAAGGCCTCTCAGTGGCTGGATGGAGAGACAGCATATTGGGCTTGCCATGCCCTTAAGCCCCAATTTTTAACCATAGTTCGGGTTGTCCCTTCAGTCTTCCCAAGGGCTCTGCTTTGGAATTCCTCTTTGCTGGGACACCTGACGAAACAAACATGAAAGGAGTCCTCCCATCCCACAGATTGACGAAATACAATTGGGATCGGGCCAAGTCCACAGAAAGCACGATTCGTCCATGGCCCATGAGGCCTCCACAACATTCCACGGCCATCGCTGATATAAAATCCAGAGACAAAATTCTGAGCACGTGCCTCAGAGTCGCTCATTCTTCATATCCTGAAGAGTTCTTCAGATAAGAACCTACACGGCACTCGACTGCACCCAAAATATACAGTCTTACCTGGGCACTAATGCACTGTCTGACAACCTGAGCCCGGACCTCGTGACCAACACCCAGACAGCTGACCGCACACTGAGCACTTCAGACCCGCCATGGCCTTAGGTCATCATCTCTTCCCTACC
>NW_026749479.1:0-1766 GCF_022355385.1 Mustela nigripes
CTGTAAATCTAGAGTTATTCTAAAATAAAACCTTTATGAAAGAAAAAAAAAAGAAAGTTTCATAGAATTCCCCAGGGAATCCATCAGGTCCTGGGCTCTTGTGTTTTAGGAGATTTTTGATCACTGCTTCAATCTCGTTACTAAATATCGGTCTATTCAGGTTGTTAATTTCTTCCTGGTTCAATTTTGGAAGTTCATAGTTTTCCACGCATGCATCCATTTCATCTAGGTTGCTTCACGTATTGGCGTATAACTGTTGATAATAACTTGTGATGATTGTATCTATTTCCTTTGTGTTATTTGTGATCTCTCCCTTTTCATTCATTATTTTATTAATTTGGGCCTTCTCTCTTTTCCTTTGCATTAGTATGGCCAATGGACTATTGATCTTATTGATTGTTTCACACAAGCAGCTTCTAGTTTCATTGATGTGTTCTACTGTATCTCTAGTTTCTACATCATTGATCTGCTCTAATCTTGATTATTTCCCTTCCTAAGTGTGGAGTTGGTTTGATTTGTTGTTGATTCTCCAGTTCTTTACAGTGTAGAGACAGCTGGTGTATTCTGGATTTCTCAGGTTTTTTTGATGGAGGCTTGGATGGCTATGTATTTCCCCCTTAGGATTGCCTTTGCATAGGTTTTGGACCAAAGTGTCTCCATTCTCATTGGTTACTATGAATTGTTTAAGTTCTTCTTTGATCTGGTTAATCCAGGCATTCTTAAGCAAGGTGGTCTTTAGCTTCCAGATGTTTGAGTTCCTTCCAAACTTTTCCTTGTGGTTGAGCTCCAGTTTCAAAGCATTGTGATCTGAGAATATGCAGGGTATAATCTCAATCTTTTGGTATTGGTAGAGCCCTGATTTGTGACCCAGTATGTGGTCTAGTCTGGAGAATGTTCCTTGTGCAATCGAGAAGAATGAATATTCTGTAGTTTTAGGGTGGAATGTTCTATATATATCTATGAGGTCCATCTGGTCCAATGTGTCATTCAATGCTCTTGTTTCTTTATTGATTTTCTGCTTGGATGACCTGTTTATTACTTGGAGTGGTGTGTTAAGATCCCCTAATATTTGAATCTCCCTGAGGGCCAATTATGATGAACATTTTTTCATGTGTCTGATTGTATGCCATCTCTTCGATATCAGCCACAGCAACTTCTTTCAAGATGCGTCTCCAAAGGCAAAGGAAACAAAAGCGAAAATGAACTTTTGGGACTTCATCAAAATCAAAAGCTTCTGCACAGCCAAGGAAACAGTCAAGAAAACAAAGAGGCAACACACGGAATGGGAGAAGATAGTTGCAAATGACAGTACAGACAAAAGGTTGATATCCAGAATCTATAAAGAACTCCTCAAACTGAACACACACAAAACAGACAATCATATCAAAAAATGGGCAGAAGATATGAACAGACACGTCTCCAATGAAGACATACAAATGGCTATCAGACACATGAAAAAATGTTCATCATCACTAGCCAACAGGGAGATTCAAATTAAAACTACATTGAGATATCACCTTACACCAGTTAGAATGGCCAAAATTAGCAAGACAGAAAACGACATGTGTTGGAGAAGATGTGGAGAAAGGGGAACCCTCTTACACTGTTGGTGGGAATGCAAGTTGGTACAGCCTCTTTGGAGAACAGTGTGGAGATTCCTCAAGAAATTAAAAATAGAACTTCCCTATGACCCTGCCATTGCACTCCTGGGTATTTACCCCAAAGATACAGATGTAGTGAAAAGAAGGGCCATCTGTACCCCAATA
>NW_026749480.1:0-1766 GCF_022355385.1 Mustela nigripes
TCTATAAAATGTTTTAATTCATTTCACTGCAAATTACATTTTGGTTATATGCAGTGTAGAGTTTTCCTCTACTTCCTTTATAGCAATTTGGTAAATTTCTGGAAGCATTTGTTCCTTCCCTTTAAAAATTTCAGTTTTCATTATTATTCACACTAGTCGATCTTTCAGAATGATTCACAGTAGAAAGTAATTTTATTTTTTAAGACCAATTAGTATAAAACAAGGCTATTGAGAGGAAAAGAAAAAACTGTGCTTTAAAATTTTTGATCATGGGGTACATGGGTGGCTCAGTCAGTTGCTTGTTTGGGCTCCATTCTGGGCATTCCTACATAAAAGAAATGGTACCATACTTGGATTATTCCTTTTTTTAATATTAAATATCTTTATTTATTTGGAAAACACGAGTGGGGGATGGACAGGTAGAGAGAAAATTCTAGGCATACTTCATGCTGAGTAGGACACAGGGCTTTATCCCAGCACCCTGAGAACACTATCTGAGCAGAAACTAAGAGTGAGGCACTCAGATGACTGAGTCAGCCAGGCACTCCAGGTACCTCAATTATTCTTAAGAAAGAAATATACTGTAATTACCCAGGTTGTAACAATTTTAAAACTATGCTTTTGATTTGCTTTAGATGCAAGTAGCATTTCAAGACAGCTTAGCACAGGTAAAAGAAAATAATTATGCTTCAGTAAGAAGTCAAATGGAACTCAGAATTAAAGAGCTGGAATTTGAATTATCCAAAATGAAAAAAACTCAAGATGTTACTAAAACAGAATTGGACAGATACAAGCACCTCTACCTAGAAGAAGTAAGACATCGAATATCATTGAAAAATGAACTGAACAAGTAAGTTAAAACAATCGTAGAAAGTAGAGTTAGATTATTAATTTGCCTCTAACCCATAATTTTTATGGAGCCACGTTCATGAGATCAGTAGTAAGTGAAAGCCAACTAGATAGTATAATTTTGAAAAATGATGTTTGTAAATGAACTTATTGTCAAAATGCTAGTCCAAGTCAGTTTGCATTTCTCATTTTTTTGTTGTTTTAAATGATTTTATTTTTTCCCTTGCATATTTTCAGTTAATCTGATCTCCTAGTCTTTAAATTAATTGTTGGAAGGTTTATAATTTAGACAGCATATTATTATAAAATTGTCAGAATTAACCTAAATAGAAATGAGTTTATTAATATTTATTTATTAATGTTAGTTTATTTTTGGAAGAGTACATCTTTAACCCAAAATGTCAAGATGGAAGTGGTAGATTCCACCCCCAGTACCCTGGTATCTGTGTTATAACCTAATTGCCTCTGGAGCTGTTTCAGTTCTTTCTGATCACAACTCTGCCATCTACTTGTCCTCTACCAATTGTTCGTCTAAATTTTTCCTCAGTGCCAAATGCTCAATCTCTCTGAGGTAATGTGTGAAATGTACAAGAGTGGTGAAAGCCAATGCTTGAAAAATGTCTTTGAGGGATTTTTAAAATTTTTATTTTCCTTTAAATATTTTACATATTTATTTGACAGAGAGAGAGAGAGAGAGCGAGAGAGCAAGTGAGCACAAGCAGAGGGGAGCAACAGGCAGAGGGTGAGGGAGAAGCAGGCTTCCCTCAAGCAGGGAGCCCAGTGTGGGGCTCAATTCCAGAACTGTGGGGTCCTGACCTGAGTTGAAGGCAGATGGTTAACTGACCGAGCCACCCAGACCCCCAGGATGGCTTATTTTTGCAGCTCTAAACTGGTTTACTAAATATAAGTATGTATCA
>NW_026749481.1:0-1766 GCF_022355385.1 Mustela nigripes
TGCTAAGCTCTTTATAGATTTTGGATACTAGCCCTTTATCTCATATGGGGTTTGCAAATATCTTCTCCCATTCTGTCAGTTGTCTTTTGGTTTTGTTAACTGTTTCTTTTGCTGTGAAAAAGCTTTTGCACTTGATGAAATCCCTATAGTTCATATTTGCCCTTGCTTCCCTTGCCTTTGGCGATGTTCCTAGGAAGAAGTTTCTGCAGCTGAGGTTAAAGAGGTTCTTGCCTGTGTTTTCCTCAAGGACTTTGATGGATTCCTTTCTTACCTTGCGGTCCTTCATCCATTTTGAGTCTATTTTCATGTGTGGTGCAAGGAAATGGTCCAATTTCATTTTTGTACATGTGACTGTCCAATTTTCCCTACACCATTTGTTGAAGAGGCTGTCTTTTTTCCATTGGACATTCTTTCCTGCTTTGTTGAAGATTAGTTGACTATAGAGCAGAAGTCTACTTCTGGGCTCTCTATTCTATTCCTCTGATCTGTATGTCTGTTTTTGTGTCAGTACCATACTGTCTTGATGATGACAGCTTTGTAATAGAGCTTGAAGGCCGGAATGGTGACGCCACCAACTTTGGCTTTCGTTTTCAATATTCCTTTGGCCATTCGAGGTCTTTTCTGGTTCCATATAAATTTTAGGATTATTTCTTCCATTTCTTTGAAGAAATGGATGGGATTTGGTAAGGATGGCATTAAATGTGCAGATTGCTTTAGGTATAATAGACATTTTCACAATATTTGTTCTTCCAATCCAGGAGCATAGAACATTTTTCCATTCCTTTGTGTCTTCCTTAGTTTCTTTCATGAGTACTTTATAGTTTTCTGAGTATAGATTCATTGCCTCTTTGGTTAGGTTTATTCCTAGGTATTTTACGGTTTTGGGTGCAATTGTAAATGGGATTGACTTCTTAATTTATCTTTCTTCTGTCTTGCTGTTGTAAAGAAATATAACTGATTTCTGTGCATTGATTTTATATCCTGACACTTTACAGAACTCCTGTACAAGTTCTAGCATTTTTGGAGTGGAGTCTTTTGCGTTTTCCACACAGAATGTCATATATCTGCAAAGAGTAATAGTTTGTCTTCTTTGTTGATTTGGATGCCTTTAATTTCTTTTTATTGTCTGATTGCTGAGGCTAGGACTACTAGTACTATGTTGAATAGCAGTAGTGATAATGGACATTGCTGATGTGTTCCTGACCTTAGCAGAAAAGCTGGGTTTAGGCTTCCTTTGTTGTTCTTTCTCCAGCTCCTTTAGGTGTAGGGTTATTTTCTGTATTTCAGACCTTTTTTGTTTCTTGAGAAAGGCGTATATCACTATATATTTTCCTTTCAGGACTTCCTTGCTGTGTTCCACAGATTTTGAACTGTTGTGTTTTCATTATCATTTGTTTCCATGAATTTTTTCAATTCTTCTTTAATTTCCTGGTTGGCCCATTCATTCCTTAGAAAGATGCTGTTTAGTCTCCATGTATTTGTGTTCTTTCCAAATTTCCTCTTGTGATTGCGTTCTAGCTTCAGAGCATTGTGGTCTGAGAATATGCAGGGAATAATCCCAATTTTTTTAAGTTTATTTATTTATTTATTTGACAGACAGAGATCACAAGTAGGCAGAGAGGCAGGCAGAGAGAGAGGAGGAAGCAGGCTCCCCACTGAGCACGGAGCCTGATGAGTGTTTCAATCCCAGGTCTCTGGGATCATGACCTGAGCCAAAGACAGAGGCCTTAGCCCACTGAGCCACCCAGCCGCCCCGATCCCAATCT
>NW_026749482.1:0-1766 GCF_022355385.1 Mustela nigripes
TAAACCTCCAAAGTTCCTGAGGCCATCCCAATATTTGTGGCTTCCCAAGACAAACAGGGGCAATCTGGGCCCATCTGAGCACCTACCGGCACCTAGACCTGTAGACTGATGTCCCCAGAGGTAAAAAGGAACGACAGGCCCCTAGGCACCTATCGGATCCATTGCTTTGGTTTCCAGGCTTCTCTCCACAGTGGCCTGGATTTCAATAACAGCATATGGCTGTTTCTTGACTCACCCATCAGAAGAAATCTCATCTACACATGGGAAACTTGCACGATGGAGCTGTGTGAAAGCCTCTATTTAGGGGAACCCATCAGGGCCCCAGTGCCACCGCTTCATTCCAAGGACTCCATAGACACAAAATCATATTAGGACACATCCACGGGAGAGTCCATTTCAACTCAGCCTCCTCGGTTGCTCCACCAGATCTAGCAGATCTAACCTGTCTTGTTGCTTGGAGACAATTGGAATGCGAGGTGGGCTACCCAGCAATCCATCCTTAGAACCCTGCTCAGAATCGTTGGCCTGGAGCAAACTAACAGGTTTCAATTGTCCTGAAGAAGAATCTTTGCAGTTGGCAGCTTCTCACAACTCCCATCGTGGGAAAACCCCCATGGCCTCGTGATCCACCGCACCTTTAAAAGGGGCAATCAGGGACAGAATGTCCAAGCTGAGCGATCATCTGAGCCTCGCCCTGACTTCAGATGCACGAGACCTCGATTCAGGTCTGTATATTGTGCCTGCCATATCCTCACCCAGAATCCTAGGCCTAGCTTGGTTTCTCAGACTTCCATCCTCAGACTACTGGCCCACAAGCACTGCAGTTTGGCATTCCAGAACTACAATGCAGCATTCTGCCTGGCCTCCAGAAGAAAAACATTGCCCTCTGGGTCTACCCAGAAACCCCAAATGAGGATCAACCTGCACGCCATTCGGCTATACCCCAAATTTGTAGGCTGAACTGGGCACTAATGCCCTACCTGACACAGGCTGAGCCTGGACCTCCTGGCCCCACCCAGACAGCTGGCCGCACACTGAGCACATCGGATCCACCATGGCCTTAGGTCGTCATCTCTTCTCAACCTCGGTTTTCAGGCTTCAGAACCTAGACCTTATCTCCAATCACGGCCCGGGTTTGAAAATGATGCAGAATTCAGAACTCTTTCCCTATGGCAAGAAACCTTGTGGTTGGCATGTTGTCCAAGGTTCAGTGTACTTGAAACCAGTGTGGCCCATGAGGCCACGCCCATGATTGCGGGCCACATTGGTCACAAACACACATCGTGACCCTCAGCCTGAGCCCAGTCCTCAGGTAAGGCCTCTCAGTGGCTGGATGGAGACACAGCATATTGGGCTTGCCATGCCACTAGGCCCGAATTTTCAACCGTAGTTCAGGTTGTCCCTTCACTCTTCCCCTGGGCTCTGCTTTGGTATTCCTATTTTGGTGGGACACCTGAGGTAACAAACCTGAAAGGAGTCCTCCCATCCCACAGATTGACGAAAAGCAATTGGGTTCGGGCCAAATCCACAGAGAGCAAGTTTCGTCCATGGCCCATGAGGCCTCTCCAACATACCACGGCCATCACTGATACAAAATCCAGAGACAAAAGCCTGAGTACGCGCCTCAGACTCGCTCATTCTTCATATCCTGAAGAGTTCTTCAGATAAGAACCTACACGGCACTGAATGCACCCAACATATATAGTCTAACCTGGGCACTAATGCACTGTCTGACAACCTGAGCCCGGACCTCCTGACCAACACCC
>NW_026749483.1:0-1766 GCF_022355385.1 Mustela nigripes
CCTCCAATCACTGCCCATGTTTGAAAATGATGCAGAAATCAGAACTCCTTCCCGATGGCACGAAACCTTGTGGTAGGCTTGTTGTATAATGTTCAGTGTAGTGGATACTTGTGTGTCCGATGAGGCCCCGTCATTGCTCGTGGGCCACATAGATAGCAAACACACATTGTGACCCTCAGCCTTAGCCCAGTGCTCAGGTAAAGCCTCTCAGAGGCTGGAAGAAGACACAGCATATTGGGCTTGCCATGCCCCTAGGCCCCAATTTTTAACCATAGTTCGGGTTGTTCCTTCACTCTTCTCCAAGGCTCTGCTTTGGAACTCCTCTTTGGTGGGACATCTGAGGTAACAACCCTGAAAGGAGTACTCCATCCTACAGATAGACGAAAAACAATTGGGATCGGGCCAAGTCCACAGAGAGCAAGATTCGTCCATGGCCCATGAGGCCTCCCCAACATTCCACGGCCATCGCTTATACAAAATCCAGAGACAAAATCCTGAGCACGCGCCTCAGACTCGCTCATTCTTCATATCCTGAAGAGTTCTTCAGATAAGAACCTACACGGCACTCGAATGCACCCAAAATATATAGTGTAACCTGGGAACTACTACACTGTCTGAGAACCTGAGCCCAGACCTCGTGACCAACACCCAGACAGCTGACCACACACTGAGTACATCAGACCCGCCATGGCCGTAGGTCATCATCTCTTCCCTGCCTCAGTTTTCAGGCTTCAAAACCTAGACCTTATCTCCAGTCACTGCCTAGTGGTGACTGTGATGCAGAAATCAGAATTCTACCTTATCCATGGCAAGAAACCATGTGGTTGGCATGTTGTCCAACGTTCAGTGTAGGAGAAACCAGCATTCACCCTGAGGCCCCTCCCATTCTTAAGTGCGAGTATGGCATAAACACGTATTGTGACCCTCAGCTTGAGTCCTGTCCTCTAGTACGTCCTCTCAGTGGCTGGACCATTAGATGTCATAATGGGCTTGACATGTCCCTAGGCCCTAATTTTAAATCAGATTTCTGGTTGTCCAGTCCCACCTCCCCGGGCTCTACTCTGGAATCCCTCCTTTGGTCGGACACCTCAGGTTGATAAACAAAACAATACAAATCAACAACAACAGAGCAACGGACTTCTTCCATCCCACAGAATGACCCCAAACTCTTTGGACGGGGCCAAACCCCCAGAGAGTAAGACTCGTCCATTTCCCATGAAGTCACCCGGAAATTTCACGACTATGTGTGACACGATATCCAGAGACAACAACTTGAGCAAGAGCCTCACACTCGCCCTTTTTTCATATCCCGAAGAGTTCTCCTCGTGGTCTGTAGATCAGACCTGCCATGCCTATGACCCGAAACATAAGCCGAGTTTGTGTTTTCAGACATCTGTCCAAACAGCCCTGGCCTACACACCCTACAGGCTCAGGCCCCTGTAGCCAAACCTGAAGACTGTGCTTGCCCTCTCTAAGGGAATTGTATGTGCCCATTCCAATCGCCACAACCCTACTAAGAGGATAAACCTCCAAAGTCCCTGAGGCCACCCCAATATTTGTGGCTTCCCAGGACAAACAGGGGCAATCTGGACCCATCAGAGCACCTACCGGCACTCAGACCAGTAGACTGATGTCCTTAGACGTAAAAAGGAAGGAACAGGTCCCTAGGCACCTATCGGATCCATTGATTTGGTTTCCAGGCATCTCTCCTCAGAGGCCTGGATTTCAATAACAGCATATGGCTGTTTCTTGACTCACCCATCAGA
>NW_026749484.1:0-1766 GCF_022355385.1 Mustela nigripes
TTTTCAGAGTCCACAGTCTCTCATGGTTCACTTCCCCTTCCAATTTCCCCCAACTCCCTTCTCCTCTCTAACTCCCCATGTCCTCCACACTATTTGTTATGCTCCACAAATAAGTGAAAGCATATGATACTTGACTCTCTCTGCTTGACTTATTTCACTCAGCATAATCTCTTCCAGTCCCATCCATGTTGCTACAAAAGTTGGGTATTCGTCCTTATCCATCATTCGTCCTGATGGTATTCGTCCTTTCTGATTCGTCCTTTGCATATACACTATGGAGTATTCATAATACTCCATAGTGTATATGCACCACATCTTCCTTATCCATTCGTCCATTGAAGGGCATCTTGGTTCTTTCCACAGTTTGGCGACCGTGGCCATTGCTGCTATGAACATTGGGGTACAGATGGCCCTTCTTTTCACTACATCTGTATCTTTGGGGTAAATACACAGGAGTGCAATTGCAGGGTCATGGGAAGCTCTATTTTTCATTTCTTGAGAAATCTCCACACTGTTCTCCAAAGAGGCTGCACCAAATTGCATTCCCACCAACAGTGGAAAAGGGTTCCCCTTTCTCCACATCCTCTCCAACACATGTTTCCTGTCTTGCTAATTTTGGCCATTCTAATGGTGTAAGGTGATATCTCAATGTAGTTTTAATTGGAATCTCCCTGATGGCTAGTGATGATGAACATTTTTTCATGTGTCTGATAGCCATTTGTATGTCTTTATTGGAGAAGTGTCTGTCCATATCTTCTGCCCATTTTTTGATATGCTTGTCTGTTTTGTGTGTGTTGAGTTTGATGAGTTCATTATAGATCCTGGATATCAACCTTTTGTCTGTACTGTCATTTGCAAATATCTTCTCCCATTCCGTGGGTTGCCTCTTTGTTTTCTTTGCTGTGCAGAAGCTTTTGATTTTGATGAAGTCCCAAAAGTTTATTTTTGCTTTTGTTTCCTTTGCCTTTGAAGACATAGCTTGAAAGAAGTTGCTGTGGCTGATATCGAAGAGATTACTGCCTATCTTCTCCTCTAGGAGTCTGATGGATTCTTGTCTCACCTTGAGGTCTTTCATCCATTTTGAGTTTATCTTTGTGTATGGTGTAAGAGAATGGTCAAGTTTCATTCTTCTATATATAGCTGTCCAGTTTTCCCAGCATCATTTATTGAAGAGACTGTCTTTTTTCCACTGTATATTTTTTCCCGTTTTGTCGAAGATTATTTGACCATAGAGTTGAGGGTCCACATCTGGGCTCTCTACTCTGTTCCACTGGTCTATGTGTCTGTTTTTATGCCAGTACCATGCTGTCTTGGTGATCACAGCTTTGTAGTAAAGCTTGAAATCAGGTAACGTGATGCCCCCAGTTTTATTTTTGTTTTTCAACATTTCTTAGCGATTCAGGGTCTCTTCTGATTCCATACAAAGTTTTGGATTATTTGCTCCAGCTCTTTGAAGAATACCAGTGGAATTTTGATCGGAATAGCATTAAAAGTATAGGTTGCTCTAGATATATAGACATTTTAACAATGTTTATTCTTCTGATATAAGAGCATGAAATGGTCTTCCATCTTTTTGTGTCTTCTTCAATTTCTTTCATGAGTGTTCTGTAGTTCCTCGAGTACAGATCCTTTACCTCTTTGGTTAGGTTTATTCCCAGGTATCTTATAGTTCTTGGTGCTATAGTAAATGGAATCGATTCTCTAATTTCCCTTTCTGTATTTTCATTGTTAGCGTATAAGAAAGCCACTGATTTCTGTACATTGAC
>NW_026749485.1:0-456 GCF_022355385.1 Mustela nigripes
GTTGGTGTGCTTCAGTTGCCTTGCCACCTAGCCTCTCCACGTGAGAGTCATGGCTGGATTGGATTTCTGAGCTCCTATGGCTCCTATGGCTGAAGCTGAAGCAGGGAGCTCAAAGAAGTGAACTTTCACATCAGTAAGTCCTGGTTTATAATCCAAGTTCCATGTGTTACTAGCTGTGAAACTTCCTCTAGCCCCAGTTTCTTTATCTGACAGTGACATTACTTGAAGGACCCCAGGTCAGAACTATAGTATAGCCTATAAGTTTTAACATTCTTTTTATAACCAGCTTATGCTAACTAAGAAACTGTGGCCAGCTGACCATAGATAAGGGAGTCAGCAAGCAGCATAACAGGATAACGAATAGCAAAAATCTGTGTTTAACACAGCTGTTTCTGGCTTCTGTATAATAATGCTTCTAATGCTTTGCTAAGAAATGAAAAAATTGCTTAAACCCTC
>NW_026749485.1:556-1766 GCF_022355385.1 Mustela nigripes
TTAACATTCTTTTAATAACCAGCTTATGCTAACTAAGAAACTGTGGCCAGCTGACCATAGATAAGGGAGTCAGCAAGCAGCATAACAGGATAACGAATAGCAAAAATCTGTGTTTAACACAGCTGTTTCTGGCTTCTGTATAATAATGCTTCTAATGCTTTGCTAAGAAATGAAAAATTGCTTAAACCCTCATTCGCTGTGTAATCAAATAAAGTTATACCCTTCCCCTGTTAAGGATTTCCCCTACTACTAAGTAAAATTGATAAGGGTTGCCTCCCGTACCAAGGCCGGAGACGCAACCCGTACCAAGGCCGGAGACATATGGTTCAGCACGTACGCTAGCTGGAGATGTGCGGTTCAGCACGTATACAGATAAAGATTAGAAACGTGCAATTCAACACGTACCCTCTATTGTACACTACCTGAACGGTGACTGGCCAGAATGTATGGTTGGTTTTAAAGGATTGGCTACCTATGTGTAGGCCTTACTGTAATGCTTCGAAATTACTGGCTAGAAAAGTGAGGGCTCTGATGTAATGGACTGTAAAATTCTATATTAAGGGACTCCTGAAACAGATCGGGGCTCTCAGGCACTGACCCATCCTGGTCAAGTGTCCCTGGGAGTCCGAGCATGCCCGAATAAAATCCTCTTGCTTATTGCATCCAGTGGTCTGTGAGTGCGCCCTTGGGTGCGGGTCCTCTAGGGTCTTTCATTTGGAGGTTCCACCGAGATCCACTGTGGACCCCAGCCCAACGACCACTGGTCCCACCGGGAGGTAAGCTGGCCGGCCATTGTCTCTGTCTGTTCTCTTGTCTGCTGCCTTGTCTGCCTGCTTCTTGTTTGTGTCTCGTTAGTGTTCGGTATCGGAATTGTGCTATTACGCGTATTAGACCGGTGTTCGGTTCTGGGCAGCTTGAGAAGGAGTTGACGGACTCAGACTTCTCCCCTGCCACCCTGGGAGACGTCCCAGGGATTCGGGGAGCCCGATTTTTCGGTGCTCCAAGCGTATCCGAGGGATACGTTCAATTTTTGGCCGAGGGAACAGCTTCTGCTCTCCCCCGACCGTCGGAATCGGTTTCGGTTTGGCGCCAAAGCCGCAAGGCACGTCTTGTGACCGGTCTGTTTGTCTTGTTCAGTGTTGTGGCTATTTGTTTCTTGCTTTATTCAGAATCTAAAATGGGACAATACGTTTAAGCCTTCTTCTAGTAA
>NW_026749486.1:0-1766 GCF_022355385.1 Mustela nigripes
ACAAAACAAACTGAGGGTTGCTGGGGGGAGGGGGTTTGGGAGAAGGGGGTGGGATTATGGACATTGGGGAGGGTATGTGATTTGGTGAGTGCTGTGAAGTGTGTAAACCTGGTGATTCACAGTCCTGTACCCCTGGGGATAAAAATATATGTTTATAAAAAATAAAAAAAAGTAATGAAAGTTTAAAAATGACTTAAATACATGTTGGCTAAATAGGAAAATAATTAAAAAGAGAAACAAGACCTCAACGTGAGACAGGAATCCAACAGAATCCTAGAGGAGAGCATAGGCAGTAACTTCTTCGATATCAGCCATAGCAACTTGTTTCAAGATATGTCTCCAAAGGAAAGGAAACAAAAGCAAAAATGAACTTTTGGGACATCTTCAATATCAAAAGCTTCTGCACAGCAAAGGAAACAGTCAAGAAAACAAAGAGGCAACCCACGGATTGGGAGAAGATATTTGCAAATGACAGTACAGACAAAAGGTTGATATCCAGGATCTATAAAGAACTTCTCAGACTCAACACACACAAAGCAGATAATCATATCAAGAAATAGGCAGAAGATATGAACAGATACTTCTCCAATGAAGACATACAAATGGCTTTCAGACACATGAAAAAATGTTCATCATCACTAGCCATCAGGGAAATTTAAATTAAATCCACATTGAGGTATCACCTTACACCAGTTAGAATGGCCAAAATTAGCAAGGCAGGAAACAATGTGAGTTGGAGGGGTTGTGGAGAAAGCGGAACCCTCTTCTGGTGTTGGTGGGAATGCAAGTTGGTGCAGCCACTTTGGAAACAGTGTGGAGATTCCTCAAGAAATTAAAAATAGAACTTCCCTATGACCCTGCAAGTGCACTCCTGGGTATTTACCCCAAAGATACAGATGGAGTGAAAAGAAGGGCCATCTGTACCCCAATGTTTATAGCAGCAATGGCCACCGTTGCCAAACTGTGGAAAGAACCAAGATGCCCTTCAACGGACAAATGGATAAGGAAGATGTGGTCCATATACACTATGGAGTATTATGCCTCCATCAGAAGGGATGCATACCTCTAGGATTCTGATGGATTCCTGTCTCACATTGAGATCTTTAATCCATTTTGAATTTATCTTTGTGTACGGTGTAAGAGAATGGTCAAGTTTCATTCTTCTACATATAGCTGCCCAGTTTTCCCAGCACCATTTGAAGAGACTGTCTTTTTTCCACTGTATATTTTTTCCCATTTTGTCATAGATTATTTGACCATAGAGTTGAGGGTCCATATCTGGGCTCTCTCCTCTGTTCCACTGGTCTATGTGTCTGTTTTTATGCCAGTGCCATGCTGTCTTGGTGATCACAGCTTTGTAATAAAGCTTGAAATCAGGTAACATGATGCCCCCAGCTTTATTTTTGTTTTTCAACATTTCCTTAGCGATTCTGGGTCTCTTCTGGTTCCATAGAAATTTTAGGATTATTTGCTCCAGCTCTTTGAAGAATACTGGTGGAATTTTGATCGGAATGGCATTAAAAGTATAGATTGCTCTAGGCAGTATAGACATTTTTTAAAAATTAAATTTATTTATTTTCAGCATAACAGTATTCATTATTTTTTCACCACACCCAGTGCTCCATTCAATCCGTGCCCTCTATAATACCCACCACCTGGTACCCCAACCTCCCACTCCCCCCCGCCACTTCAAACCCCTCAGATTGTTTTTCAGAGTCCATAGTCTCTCATGATTCACCTCCCCTTCCAATTTACCCCAACCCCCC
>NW_026749487.1:0-1766 GCF_022355385.1 Mustela nigripes
CCTACACGGCACTCGAATGCACCCAAAATATATAGTCTAACCTGCGCCCTAAAGCACTGTCTGACAACCTTAGCCCGGACCTCGTAACCAACACCCAGACAGCTGACCGCACACTGAGCACTTCAGACCCGCCATGGCGTTAGGTCATCATCTCTTCCCTACCTCTGTTTTCAGGCTTTAGAACCTAGAACTTATCTCCAATAACTGCCCAGGGGTGAATGTGATGCAGAAATCAGAGCTCTTCCTTACCCATGGAAAGAAACCTTGTGGTTGGCATGTTGTCCAACGTTCAGTGTAGGAGAAACCAGCATTCACCCTGAGGCCCCGCCCATTCTTGAGTGCGACGAGGGCATAAAAACGCATTATGACCCTCAACGTGAGTCCTGTCTTCTAGTACGTCCTCTCAGTGGCTGGACCATTAGATGTCATAATGGCCTTGACATATCCCTAGGCCAAAATTTTTAACCAGATTTCTGGTTGTCCAAGCGCCCCTCCCCAGGGCTCTACACTGGAATCCCTCGTTTGGTGGACACCTGAGGTTGAAAAATAAAACAAAACAAGTCAACATCAACAGAACAACGGACTTCTTCCATCCCACAGAATGACCCCAAACTCTTTGGACGTGGCCAAACCCCCAGAGAGTAAGACTCGTCCATTTCCCATGAAGTCAACCGGAAATTTCACGACCATGAGTGACACGATATCCAGAGACAAAAACTGAGCAAGAACCTCACACTCGCCCTTTTTTCATATCCCGAAGAGTTCTCCTCATGGTCTGTAGATCAGTCCTGCCATACCTATGAACCGAAACATAAGCCGAGTTTGTGTTTTCAGACAACTGTCCAAACAGCCCTGTCATACACACCTTACAGGCTCAGGCCCCTGGAGCCAAACCTGACGACTGTGCTTGCCTTCTCCAAGGTAATTGTATGTCCCCATTCCAATGGCCACAACCCTACTACGAGGATAAACCTCCAAAGTCCCTGAGGCCATCCAAATATTTGTGGCTTCCCAGGACAAACATGGGCAATCTGGGCCCATCTGAGCGCCTACCGGCACTCAGACCCGTAGACTGATGTCCCCAGAGGTATAAAGGAACGAACAGGCCCCTAGGCACCTATCAGATCCATTGCTTTGGTTTCCAGGCATCTCTCCTCAGAAGCCTGGATTTCAATAACAGCATATGGCTGTTTCTTGACTCACCCATTAGAACAAATCTCATCTACACATAGGAAACTTGCACGATGGAGCTGTGTGAAAGCCTCCCTTTCGGAGAACCCTTCAGGGCCCCAGTGCCATCCCTTCATTCCAAGGTCTCCATAGACACACAATAATATTAGGACACATCCACAGGAGAGTCCATTTCAACTCAGCCTCCTCGGGTGCTCCCCCAGATCCAGCAGATCTATCCTGTCTTGTTGCTTGGAGACAATTGGAAAGTGGGGTGGGCTACCCAGCCACCCATCCTTAGAACCCTGCTCGGATTCGTTGTCCTGGAGCCAACCAACAGGTCTCAATTGTCCTGTAGAAGAATCTTTGCATTTGGGAGCTTCTCACAACTCCCATAGTGGGAAAAAACCCTTGGCCTCGTGATCCACCCCCCCTTCAATAGGGGCAATCAGGGTCAGAATGTCCAACCTGAGCGATCGTCTGATCCTCGCCCTGACTTCAGATGCAGGAGATCTCAATTCAGGTCTCACCCAGAAACCTAGGCATTGTTTGGGTTCTCAGACTTCCGTCCTCAGACTACTTGGCCACAAGCCCTC
>NW_026749488.1:0-1765 GCF_022355385.1 Mustela nigripes
CTAGAGGACAGGACTCACGCTGAGGGTCCCAATGCGTGTTTATGCCCTCGTCGCACTCAAGAATGGGCGGGGCCTCAGGGTGAATGCTGGTTTCTCCTACACTGAACTTTGGACAACATGACAACCACAAGGTTTCTTGCCATGGTTAAGGAAGAGTTCTGATTTCTGCATCACAGTCACCCCTGGGCAGTGATTGGAGATAAGGTCTAGGTCCGAAGCCTGAATACAGAGGTAGGGAAGAGATGATGAACTAAGGCCATGGCGGGTCTGATGGGCTCAGTGTGCGGTCAGCTGTCTGCGTGTTGTTCACGAGGTCCGGGCTCAGGTTGTCAGACAGTGCATTAGTGCCCAGGTTAGACTATATATTTTGGGTGCATTCGAGTGCCGTGTAGGTTCTTATCTGAAGAACTCTTCAGGATATGATGAATGAGCGCTTCTGAGGCTTGTGCTCAGGCTTTTGTCTCTGGATTTTGTATCAGCGATGGCAGTGGAATGTTGGGGAAGCCTCCTGGGACATGGACGACTCTTGCTCTCTGTGGATTTGGCCCGATTCCAATTGTTTTTCGTCAATCTGTGAGATGGGAGGACACCTTCAGGTGTGTTACCTCAGGGGTCCCACCAAAAGAGGAATTCCAAATAAGAGCCCTGGGGAAGAGTGAAGGGACAACCCGAACTATGGTTAAAAATTGGGGCCTAGGGGCATGGCAAGCCCAATATGCTGTCTCTCCATCCAGCCACTGAGAGGCCTTACATGAAGACTTGGCTCAGCCTGAGGGTCACAATGTGTGTTTGTGACCAATGTGGCCCGCAAGCATGGGCGGGGCCTCATGGGCCACACTGGATTCAAGTACACTGAACCTTGGACAACATGCCAACAACAAGGTTTCTTGCCATGGGGAAAGAGTTCTGATTTCTGCATCATTTTCAAACACGGGCAGTGATTGGAGATAAGATCTAGGTTCTGAAGCCTGAAAACCGAGATTGAGAAGAGATGAGGACCTAAGGCCATGGCGGGTCCGTTGTGCTCAGTGTGCGGCCAGCTGTCTGGGTGGGGCCAGGAGGTCCAGGCTCAGGCTGTGTCAGAAAGGGCATTAGTGCCCAGGTCAGCCTATATATGTGGGGTTCACCCGAATGGCGTGCAGGTTAATCCTCATTTGTGGATTCTGGTAAGGCCCAGAGGGCAATGTTTTTCTTCTGGAGAACAGTAAGTGTGCTGCATTGTAGTTCTGGATTGCCAAACTGGAGTGCTTGTGGACCAGTAGTCTGAGGACGGAAGTCTGAGAACTCAAGACAGGCCTAGGTTTCTGGGTGAGACCTGAATCGAGATCTCGAGAAGCTGGAGGCAGGGCGAGTATCAGACGATCGCTCAGTTTGGACATTCTGTCCCTGATGGCCCCTTCTTGAAGGGGGGGGTGGATCACGAGGCCATGGGGGTTTTCCAACAATGGGAGTTCTAGAAGCTCCCAACTGCAAAGATGCCTCTGCAGGACAATTGAGACCTGTTGGTTGGATCCAGGAAAACGTTTCCGAGCAGGGTTCTAAGGATAGATGGCTGGGTAGCCCACCTCGCATTCCAATTGTCTCCACGCAACAAGAGGTTAGATCTGCTTGATCTGGGGGAGCAAACGAGGAGGCTGTGTTGAAATGGATTCTCCCGTGGATGTGTCCTAATATGATTTTGCGTCTCTGGAGACCTTGGAATGAAGCGGTGGCACTGGGGCCCTGAAGGGTTCTCCTAAAGAGAGGCTTTCACACAGCTCCATCA
>NW_026749489.1:0-1765 GCF_022355385.1 Mustela nigripes
TCCTGTGGATGTGTCCTAATATGATTTTGTGTCTATGGAGACCTTGGCATGAAGCGGTGGCACTGGGGCCCTGAAGGGTTCTCCAAAATAGAGGCTTTCACACAGCTCCATCATGCAAGTTTCCCATGTATAGATGAGATTTGTTCTGATGGTTGAGTCAAGAAACAGCCATATGCTGTTATTGAAATCCAGGCCTCTGAGGAGAGATGCCTGGAAACCAAAGCAATGGATCCGTTAGGTGCCTAGGGGCCTGTTCGTTCCTTTTTACCTCTCGGCATATCAGTCTACGGGTCTGAGTGCCGGTAGGTGCTCAGATGGGCCCAGATTGCCCCATTTGTCCTAGGAAGCCACAAATATTGGGATAGCCTCAGGGACTTTGGAGGTTTATACTCGTAGGAGGTTTGTGGCCATTGGAATTGGTAGATACAATTCCCTTGGAGAGGGCAATCTCAGTCGTCAGGTTTGGCTCCAAGGGCCTGAGCCTGTAGGGTGTGTAGGCCAGGGCTGTTTGGATAGTTGTCTGAAAACACAAACTCGGCTTTTGGTTCGGGTCATAGGTATGGCAGGACTGATCTACAGACCATGAGGAGAACTCTTCGGGATATGAAAAAAGGGTGAGTGGGTGGCTCTGCTCAAGTTTTTGTGTCTGGATATCGTGTCACTCATGGTCGTGAAATTTCCGGGTGGCTTCATGGGAAATGGACGAGTCTTACTCTCTGGGGGTTTCGCCCCGTCCAAAGAGTTTGGGGTCATTTTGTAGGATGGAAGAAGTCCGTTGCTCGGTTGTTGTTGATTTGTTTTGTTTTGTTTTTCAACCTCAGGTGTCCCACCAAATGAGGGATTCCAGAGTAGAGACCTGGGAGGGGCGACTGGACAACCAGAAATATGGTTGAAAATTGGGGCCTAGGGAAATGTAAGCCCATTATGACATCCAATGGTCCAGCCACTGAGAGGACGTACTAGAGGACAGGACTCACGCTGAGGGTCACAATGCGTGTTTATGCCCTCTTTGCACTCAAGAATGGGCGGGGCCTCAGGGTGAATGCTGGTTTATCCTACACTGAACGTTGGACAACATGTCCACCAGAAGTTTTCTTGCCATGGGTAAGGAAGAGTTCTGATTTCTGAATCACAGTCACCCCTGGGCAGTGATTGGAGATAAGGTCTAGGTTCTGAAGCCTGAAAACTGAGGTAGGGAAGAGATGTTGACCTAAGGCCATGGCGGGTCTGATGTGCTCAGTGTGCGGTCAGCTGTCTGGGTGTTGGTCACGAGGTCCGGGCACAGGTTGTCAGACAGTGCATTAGTGCCCAGGTTTGACTATATATTTTGGGTGCATTCGAGTGCCGTGTAGGTTCTTATCTGAAGAACTCTTCAGGATATGAAGAATGCGCGAGTCTGAGGGGCGTGCTCAGGCTTTTGTCTCTGGATTTTTTATCAGCGATGGCCGTGGAATGTTGGGGAGGCCTCATGGGCCATGGACAAATCTTGCTATCTGTGCACTTGGCCCGATCCCAATTGTTTTTCGTCAATCTGTGGGACGGGAGGACTCCTTTCAGGTTTGTTACCTCAGGTGTCCCACCCAAAGAGGAATTCCAAAGCAGAGCCCTTAGGAAGAGAGAAGGGACAACCCGAACTATGGTTAAAAATTGAGGCCAAGGGGCATGGCAAGCCCAAAATGCTGTCTCTCCATCCAGCCACTGAGATGCCTTAACTGAGGACTGGGCTCAGGCTGAGGGTCACAATGTGTGTTTGTGACCAATATGG
>NW_026749490.1:0-1208 GCF_022355385.1 Mustela nigripes
GGCCTATGTGCCTCCTGTTCTTCTAACCCCATCAATTCCACCCATGTTTTAGCCAGAGAACTGTAGGCAGGTGTGGGTGTGTCACTGAAAGCTTTGACTCATCATTCATATCTTTATTGTAAGCTTATAATCTTTATTTTTTTCTTTTTCTGGGTAAGATTTTATTGATTTGTTTATGAGAATGAATGGGGAGCAGAGGAAGAGGGAGAAGCAGACTCCCTGCTGAGCAGGAAGTCTGACATAGGGCAAGATACCAGGATTATGACCTGAGCCCAATGCAGATGCTTTACCGACAGAGCCACCTAGGCACCTCTTTATTTTTCCTTTATTGATTATCTGCCTTTCTGAGGCAGCGTTCTACCTGGGTTTTCATAACTCCACACTAAGGTATTCTTCCACTTGTGTGGAATTTTGAGGTAATTCCTATACATTCTGGCTATGCTACTAAATGATGCTATGATCTTGGACTCTTTTTTTTTTTTAACCTCTCTGAGCCTTGGTTTCCTCTGTGCTAATGGGGATAATATACCCTCTCTTGCAGATGTGTGGAGGGCCATGGCTGACTTGGATGCAGTTGGAGTCATCTCACGGCATAATTTATCTTGCTTCCTGTCTTGATAACGACATCTTGGTTTTCATGCTGTCTTAGAACAAGTAGAACTTGACTTACATATAAGTTGTGAATTCATGTACTTTTGACAGAGGTGTTATTTTAGTTTAGTTTAGTTTAGTTTAGTTTAGTTTAGTTTAAAGCAGGCTCCACACCCAGTGCAGAGCCCAGTGTGGAACTCAAACTCACCACCGTGAGATCAAGACCCGAGCTGAGATCAAGAGTTGGCCGCTCAACCAGCCTAGTCACCCAGGCATCCCTTCTGTTTATCATTTTTCAAAAAATGTGACAAGTAACACTTTTTCTGCCTGGACCTGTCCTCACACCTACTATGCTGGCCTGGGGGTCAGACGTGTAACTGGTGTGGTGCTGGTGATGATGAGCAAGACAATTGTTAAGTCTTTTTACCCTAATTGCTGTTGTCCTATTATTTCCCTTTTTTTTTTTAAAGATTTTATTTTATATCGTGGTGATATGTACAAAAACTGTTGCTTCTGGTCCTGTATTAAAACTTGAATATGTAGGGCATTTTTCAAGGATTTATCCCTGGAGATACAGTATTTGTTTTTCTCTGTCTGACTTATTTTGCTTAGCACAA
>NW_026749490.1:1308-1765 GCF_022355385.1 Mustela nigripes
ACACAATGGTATATTACTCAGCCATCAAAAAGGATGAGTAATATACCATTGTGTGTATGTACCACTTCGTCTTCTGTTGCCGGACACTTGGGCTGCTTCCATATCTCTGCTATGGAAAAAAAAAAATGCTGCAGTAGGCTTAGGGGTGCCTCTGTGCTTTCAGAATGTGGAGTCTGATGTGTCAACTGCCACAACAGTTGTGGCAACTCAGGAAGGGAGCCGGGTCCAGGAGGTAAGAGGAGGAGTGCAGCTTTAGGCAATCTGAGTTGAGGTGTCTGTGGGACCCACAGGTGTAGGTTCTGGTTTGACAGTCAAAATGTAGGGATGGGTGCTTGGGGGAAGAGAGATGCAATCATGCTGTTGCCAAGGGATATATTCCTTATAGAGAGAATGACAGTTAAGGATTTAGAGTAATTCCTTCTTTTCTTGGGCAGATAAAGGGGAAGAATAAAGGAGT
>NW_026749491.1:0-1765 GCF_022355385.1 Mustela nigripes
CCCGATCCCCATTGTTTTTCCTCAATCTGTTGGATGGGAGGACTCCTCTCATGTTTGTTACATCAGGTGTCCCCCCAAAAGAGGAATTCCAATGCAGAGACCTGGGGAATAGTGAAGACACAACCCGAACTATGGTTAAAATTTGGGACCTAGGGGCATGGCAAGCCCAATATGCTGTCTCTCCATCCAGCCACTGAGAGGCCTTACCTGAGGACTGGGCTCAGGCTGAGGGTCACAATGTGTGTTTGTGACCAATGTGGACCGCAAGCATGGGCGGGGCCTCGTGGGCCACACTGGTTTCAACGACACTAAACCTTGGTCATCATGCCAACCACAAGGTTTCTTGCCATTGGGAAAGAGTTCTGATTTCTGCATCATTTTCAAACCCGGGCCGTGATTGGAGACAAGGTCTAGCCTCTGAAGCCTGAAAACCCAGGTTGAGAAGAGATGACGACCTAAGGCCATGGCGGGTCCGATGTGCTCAGTGTGCGGACAGCTGTCTAGGTGGGTCAGGTGGTCCAGGCTCAGGCAGTGTCAGAAAGGGCAATAGTGCCGAGGTTAGCCTATATATTTGGGGTAGAGCCGAATGGCTTGAAGGTAGATCCTCTTTTGGGGTTTATGGGTAGCCCCGGAGGGCAATGCTTTTCTTCTGGAGGGCAGGCAGAGTGCTGCATTGTAGTTCTGGATTGCCTAAAAGGAGGGCTTTGGGCCAGTAGTCTGAGGACGGAAGTCTGAGAACCCAAGCTAGGTTTCTTGGTGAGACCTGAATCGAGATCTCGAGCATCTGAAGTCAGGGCGAGGATCAGTCGATTGCTCAGGTTGGACATTCTGTCCCTGGTGGCCCCTCTTGAAGGGGGGTTGGATCACGAGGCCATGGGGGTTTTCCCACGATGGGAGTAGTGAGAAGCTCCCAACTGCAAAGATTCATCAGCAGGAAAATTGAGACCTGTTGGTTGGCTCTAGGCCATTTGGTTGAAAAACAAAACAAAACAAACCAAAAACAACAGAACAACGGACATCTTCCTTCCCACAGAGTGACCCCAAACTCTTTGGACGGGGCCAAACCCCCAGATTAAGACTTCCCATGAAGTCACCCGGAAATTTCACGACCATGAGTGACACGGTATCAAGAGACAAAAACTTGAGCAAGTGCCTCACACTCGCCCTTTTTTCATATCCCGAAGAGTTCTCCTCATGTTCTGTAGGTCAGTCCTGCCATACCTATGACCCGAAACATAAGCCGAATTTGTGTTTTCAGACAACTGTCCTAACAGCCCTGGCCTACACACCCTACAGGCTCAGGCCCCTGGCGCTAAACCTGACGACTGTGCTTGCCCTCTCCAAGGGAATTGTATGTCCCCATTCCAATGGCCACAACCCTACTAAGAGGATAAACCTCCAAAATTCCTGAGGCCATCCCAATAGTTGTGGCTTCCCAGGACCAACAGGGGCAATCTGAGCCCATCTGAGCACCTACCTGCACTCAGACCCGTACTGATATCCCCAGAGGTAATAAGGAACAAACTGGCCCCTAGGCACCTATCGGATCCATTGCTTTGGTTTCGAGGCATCTCTCCTCAGAGTCCTGGATTTCAATAACAGCATATGGCTGTTTCCTGACTCACCGTCAGAACAAATCTCATCTACACATGGGAAACTTGCATGATGGAGCTGTGTGAAAGCGTCTCTTTAGGAAAACCCTTCAGAGCCCCAGTGCCCCCCCTCATTCCAAGGTCTCCATAGACACAAAATCATATTAGGACAC
>NW_026749492.1:0-1765 GCF_022355385.1 Mustela nigripes
CTAGGCTTAAGAGTTTGTGCCTATGGGCATGGCTGCACTGATCTGAATGCACTGTGGCGAGGATCACAGGGGTCTGAGTTGAGAGCATGGTTCAGGATCAGTATCAAGGTCTGGGTTTGTGTCCAGGGGACCGCTGAATGTGGGGGTGGTCTCAGACATCCAAGACGATTTCCCCTACTTGAATCCTTTCCAGCATTCCAAATAGCCTGGTTTCCTTCTGGGTGGCAAGCTGAAATCTCTGGGATATCTCAGGTCTTGCCCTTGCCCTTGCAAGGGCAAGATACTTTTTACAGTAAAAGAATTCACCAGATGAGCTGAACAGCAGAAAAGACACAGCTCAGGAGAAAATTAGTGAACACGAATATCATGCCAAAAACTTCTTTGAGAACACACGACAGAGCAAGGGAAGATAGGAGAGAAAGCTGAGATATAAAGGACAAACCCTCCAACTTTCCAACATCATTCCCTACTTGTTTATTTCCATTGCTGTCAGCTCCTTCCCGGTCAAAAATAAGTCACCTGAGCCAGCCTTTTTACTTCCTGAGTTTGGGGCATGCAAAGCCCACCAAAGGGGCCAAGGGCACCCCTGTACCTGCTGAGCTGAGCCCATTTGTACCCCAACAGTGAGAAGGTACCAGCGTTGCCCTCTGGTGCTCCATGGTCTGTGGCAGTCCTTCCTTCTGGACCCTGCTTTGCTGCTCTTCCTTCCCTAACCCTGGTCTCAAACTAGGGATTGCTCCTGGAGGAGGAACTCAGGGAGATGAGGCTCAGGAGGGTCTCCCTGCCTGGAATCTCCTTGTGAGGAGTGCACAGCCAACAGATTTTGCCCAGGGACTTGCAAAATGCAGAGAGGCAGATTTCTTTTCTATCTTTCTCTCTCTATCTAGCCTCATACTAACCAGGGTTTCTTAGAACTTTCTTCAGTGACTTCTAGGTTTAGCTTGGCCACTATTTCCACAGAAAAGCCACTTGAGCATGATGAAACACACGTATAAGCAATTACATTAAAAAAAAAAATAAGCCAATGCAGCACAGGACCCCTAAGGGACCCGAGTCCCTACCTTGGGCAATAGTGGTAGAGGCCGGATTCTGCCATGCAGGTCCCTAGACCTTTGGCAGTTTCCACGATTGCAAATCCAGACATTCATAATCCTGAGGGACAACCTACTAACTGCAAAAGAGCAAAAATTCATCAGGATTCAGAGAGGGGAAATCCATTTGTACTGGAAAAGAAAGAAGTAGGCTTGCTGTGAATCCAGCAGGGAGGACAGGCATAGATAAAGGCTGGTGTATGGGTCACGGAAACTATTGTTTCTCAAGGGTCCTGCTGTCTCTGTAAAATGCTATGAGGACAGTCTCTTGGGGAACTCTTGCTTTCCTACCAGTGACGCCCCCAGATTCTGCTTTGCTAGTCCCATGGATTCCTGGGGATTCTAAGGTAATAAGCTATGCTGTCCTCATGACAACACTTGCTAATGGTCTGAATGTTTGTGTCTTGTCCCAATTCAGATGTTGAAGCCCTGACCCTCAAGGAGTGCCATCAGGAGGTATGGGCTTTGAGAGGTGATGAGGTCATGAGATTGGAACACTTGTGAATGAGATAAAAGCACTTCTGAGAAAAGACCTGAGAGATTGTTCTGCCAGCTGTCATCCATGCAAGGCTACAACAGAAATATGGGCATTTATAGATAATGAAGCAGTCTCTTGCTAGATATCAAATCTCCCAGGATCTTGCTTTTGGACTTCTCAGTCTCTAGAACTGCAA
>NW_026749493.1:0-1764 GCF_022355385.1 Mustela nigripes
TTGGGTGAGTGCTGTGAAGTGTGTAAACCTGTTGATTCACAGACCTGTACCCCTGGGGATAAAAATATATGTTTATCAAAAATAAAAAATTAAAAAAAAATTGTCCAAAAAAAAAAAAAAAAAATACTCTGTGGATGTATAATAAGTGACATACATGTATATTTAATAATAGGGAAAACATACATGGTTTTAATTAGAAGTTTTAATTTCTGGGTAATAGGTCATATTTTCTCAGTTATATTTTTTTATTTTAAAGATTTTATTTATTTATTTGACAGAAAGAGAGAGAGGGAGAGAGAACACAAGCATGGCGAAGGGGAGAGGAGAAACAGGCTCTCCACTGAGCAGGGAGCCCAAGGTGGGTCTTGATCCCAGAACTCTGAGATCATGACCCGAGCCAAAGGCAGACATTTAACCAACTGAGCCACTAAGGTGGCCCTCTCACTTGCATTATAAATTTGTCTGCAATGAACACGAACTACTTTAAATCAGAAAATGGCTGTCTTAAATCTAGGTATACATACATACTTGTCTTGTAGAAATAGATGGTTTGTTGTAGTCCTTGCAATGCTCCAAGGAGTAGTCTGTTTTTTTGTTTTGTTTTGTTTTTTAACACATAGCAACATCTAATTGTAACAACACTATGATGTAAGTACTATTATTATCTTTATTTTACGGGTGAAAATTGACAAAGGGAAGCTAAGTGATTTGCCCAAGTTTACACAGACAGTAAGTGATAACCCAGCTAGCCTCTGAACCCAAGAAGTCAAGCTCAGAAATATGTGCACTTATCCACTGTACTAATTTGCCTTCCATTCCTTTTAGCCACAGGACTTTGAGAAAACATACTGAAAAGAACACACAAAAAAGTCTACTTTCTTTCACAGCAGTTCTTGGAATAAATTTCCTCAGTTACTTATTGGATCTTACACAATTTCTTCCCAACTTTGAAAGTATGTGGGATGATGAAGTCTTATTGTCCTTGCAACTACTAAATTCAACTTCCAAAATTGCCCCTCATTTTATTCTCATGCTTACATCGTATGACTGATTCCCAATTGTCTCCCAATTCTTAGGCCTGCTTTTGGAAAAAAAAAAAAATGCCCCTCAACAATCTGACCTCATCTGACCTTACTATTCACATCTTTCTAATAACAAAACTCCATTTTGGTAAAATGGTAATCTCACTATTCTGAGCATGCCCCCTGACTGCCTTCTTTTCCTCTGTCATTGTCTACTCTACCATTAAAATGTCTTCTTTTTCCTCAGTAAAATATCTCTTTTCCTAATTGACAGATATAAAACCTTTTTCATTCTTCATGTTTTGGGTAATGAAAGTGCCATCTTCTCAGAGAAGATTGCCTAATCCCCCTGGATGGAAATAATTATTCTTTCTAATAAACTCTGTAGCATGTATTATCTGTGCTACTTCATCAGGCCCTGTCAGGTACTGCTTTTTTCCTTATTTTACTAGTCTCCTTCTACTTGTATCTTCTTCCCTTATGTTTCCCTGAAAGCTTGAAAGCACACACACCCAGAACTACTAGCACACCACACACATTTTACAGATATAACTATGATTGAATGCTTCATCTTTGTATACACTTTCTCCTAGGTGGTATAGCCCTTGTTAAATGAACAATCACACACACCAATCATTTTCTAATAGAACAAAGAAAACAGACAGTAAAGCTGAGGATTAAAGGCAGCACTCTTTTCAGAGGGTTTATATTCTCATATATGTTGCATTTATACTTCTGCTTC
>NW_026749494.1:0-1764 GCF_022355385.1 Mustela nigripes
GACCTTTTCCATGAGAAGTGAAGGCAGACTGGCTCAGCACAGAAACAAACTGTCTACCAAGGAAAACTACCCCATGGGGGACTGATTCTCTTTGAAATACGTTCGAGTGCATGGGAAAATGGTTTTTCAAGAGCTGGTGGACTGACCAGTCACCTGGTACATACAAGATCACATCCGCATTCTGACAAGAGTGGCTTGCCTGCAGTGTAGTCCAGGGGCCAGAAAGACAAGGAAGGCGCATGGAGACTGGGTGAGAGGCTTCTACGGTGTGATGGCAAGGGCGCACTGCAAGGGTACGAGAAGAGATGGAAAGATGTATATGGACTCAAGAGGTTGAGTCTGCCTTCTGTCACTCTTCCCTCTTCCTCCTCTGTCAGCTGCTATCTCCAGCCGCCGTCAATAAAGTCCACCTCAAACAGCCATCACTTCCCTCTGGTCCCATTTACCGTAGCTAAGCTCCAGGCCAGGCATCCAGATCACCAGCCCTGTGGGAACTTCTTCTAAGGTAAGAGGTGACCCTATTGGTAAATTCCTTACTTAGGAAGCGAAATCCACAGGACTTGGTGTGACAGACTAGATTTTGGAAAGGTGACAGAGTAGGAGTTGACTTCTGGTTTCCCGACTCCAGGCTAAACGGGTGAAGTGTTTACTGAGAGAGGCAATAGAATAAGAAAGATGGTTTTCAGTGGAGGAGGTGCTCATGAATTCCGTCTTGAACCTGATGAGTCTGAGGGGCCACAGGCACATCCGAGAAGAAAGGTCAGCAAGTCCGATACACAGAACTGGTGCTCAGGAGGTGTGTGGGCCAGAGACAGGAATCTGCCTGACCTGCTGATAGGTGGTCATGAAGCTGCACAAAAGGTCATCTAGGGAAAGAAAGGAACACGGGGCTGAGCCCATCATTAGCATTCAGTGGCTACCAGGAGCATGATTTTGCACAGGAGACACATCAGAGAGGTAGAAGAAAGACAGGAAGCAATGCAGAGCATTTGGTCTACTGCGATGTCGAGTAAGGAGACAAAGAAAGGTCGGGTGCGCTGACTTAGAAACAGTTTTGGTAAGAACTCTTTAGTGGAACAACAGGGCCTGAAGGGTGGAAGGTGGGAAAGTCAAGTCAACCCCTGAACACTGGCTGTGATGTGTGACAGTGACAGGGCAATACCTAGAGGTGGGGCAGTCAAGTGGGAGAGAATCAAACAGGAGCGCCTGATGGGAAGGAGTGCAGGGGAGAGGACCCTCGCAGGCTCCTGGAAGGGTGGGAGGGCATGGACTCCGAACCAGAGTGGAGACTGAACCCGAGGAGGAAGGAGAGCCCCTCCCCGTACCAGGCGAGGAGGAGAAGGGGACAAATACAAGAATGGGATCATGATCAGCAGGATGGAAGAGGTCCCGTGGGATGGCTGCTAATTTTTCTGTACAACTGGAGATGAAGTCATATGTTGAGATGGAAGAGGAAGGCTACATGTGATGTCAATAGCACACCCATGTAAATGGTCTAATTTATCTGTTATGCCACTTTCTCCCCCTACTACCAATACCTTATGTCCTGCTCATCTATTATTTGGCTGTCAAACCAAAGGATTTTCATATTTCTAAGCCGACAAAGTATGATGTTGCCAGTGCCTCTGCCCCAGGTGACCCTTCCCCATCTGCCATTCCTGCACTTTGATCACCTACCTCTTTTGCATACCTTTCCCCTTCTATTTCTCATTAGATCTCATAAACATGACTTTTTAAGTAGTCTCCTGCCACCAGTCAGCTCGA
>NW_026749495.1:0-1764 GCF_022355385.1 Mustela nigripes
CGGCGCGGGGACCCTGTCCCACAGCTACCAGTATGAGGTGTGTCTGAGGGGAGGCTCTGGGACCGGTGAGTTCAAATTCTTGAAGCCAATATTTCCCAACCTCTTGATTGAGGACACTGAGAGAGAAATTCAAGACAACCCCAACTGCAGGAATAGCTTTGAATTCAGTTAATGAGTGTATTTGGTCAAGTCAGACTCTCCTTAATTTTGGCAAACCTAACTTCCATTGCAATGCCTTTCTTCTAAGAAATTTTGATGTCTAAATTTGTATAATATCTCTACTCCAAACTAATCATGTCCCTGATTGTACTAAATCTTCCTTCCTCCTTTTATTAATATTTATTGAACTTAGCATTTTCAGTTATTCTGGTTATGGAGTATGTATATTCTCCATATTTAACTTTCTCTCAGTGATTAATCTTTCCATGACTATGAATTAACTCAAATAGTTTAAGAAGCATTTTTTATTTAAATCAACTCCTTACTGTCTTAAAGAAAATTGTGCATTTCTATATATTTGTGGTATTTGTTTTTAACATTAGCTTTGTCTTTAGAGTGTTTGAAATTCTTTTAGCTACCTACGCCTTTTTGACTGTTCTCCAGGCTATGCCCCCTCAAAAGCCATGAGCATATAACTTAACTTACTTGTTTCTCTGAAACTGTACATAAACATGCACTTTGAGTAAGATATTAAAACACCAAAATTGTGACTTCCTATTGGGAACAACATACGTGCTAGGATTTTAAAAATTTATTTGATTGCTACTTACCTAGCACACTGTATGTGTTCTGTAAATACTAATACTAAATTTAAAATTATTATCATTTATAAGTAATAATTTTCTGAAAATCTTCTATAATTTGGCACCACGCTCAGTAACAAAAACTAAGTCACTGCTTGGTAAATTCCTTTGAAACAATTTCGGAACCTTAAATAAACCTTAAATCATTTCATAGGATTCAAGATATGAAGAAAATCATATCTTCCTTTTCCTTGATTTTGCTCTATAAATAGAAGTTCAAGTGAAATTTAGTGTATACGTTTGTTCTGGTTTTCTTTCAGCTTCTTCCCACCTCTCAAAAGAGTCAGAAAATTTTTTCTGAGTTTTGACTATTCTATTCAGGCCTTTTCAAGGTTATTGGGTGATAGGAGATTTTCACTTTAAATTACTTTGCAGACATGAACATCCTGCATCAACAAAATAATGTTTTATTTTTGATGTCCCAGTTATCTTCTGTTCAGTATAGCTTTGAGGCATTTTATGCAAATTTACTTTATCAATTATGTGAAAATTTCATTTATAAGAAATAAGCATTATTTTGTCATTTTGGACAATAGAATAGAAATAGGAAGTAAATAAGAAGTGAACTTATCTGAATTACAGTTGTTTTATGTTGTGTTCATTTAAGCAAGTAAGCTGATCATGTGGTTTCCAGCTAAACTTATATGGATATAAGTTTAAAACCTCTTAGTTGAACTTTTGGCATAATGTGAGCAATTAAAATTTTATAATCTAAAATTTTATTTTAAAAAATATTTTATTTATTTATTTGACAGACAGAGATCACAAGTAGGCCCTGAAGCAGGCAGAGAGAGGGAGGAAGCAGGCTCCCTGCAGAGCAGAGAGCCCAAATCCTAAACAGGCTGGATCTCAGAACCCTGAGATCATTTTCTGAGCTGAAGGCAGAGGCTTTAACCCACTGAGCCACCCAGGCGCCCCTAAAATTTTATTTTTAAATCTCAAGGGCCATCCTACTGGATTT
>NW_026749496.1:0-1764 GCF_022355385.1 Mustela nigripes
CGCGAGGTGGGCTACCCAGCCATCCATCCTTAGAACCCTGCTCGGAATCGTTGTCCTGGAGCCAACCAACAGGTCTCAATTGTCCTGCAGAATAATCGTTGCAGTTGGGAGCTTCTCACAACTCCCATCGTGGGAATACCCCATGGCCTCGTGATCCACCTCCCCTTCAAGAAGGGGCCATCAGGGACAGAATGTCCAACGTGAGCAAAGGTCTGAACCTCGCCGTGACTTCAGATGCACGAGATCTCGATTCAGGTCTGTAGATTGTGCCTGCCATATCCTCACCCAGGAACCTAGGCCTAGATTGTGGTCTCAGACTAACGTCCTCAGACTACTGGCCCACAAGCCCTCCAGTTTGGCAATCCAGAACTAAAATGCAGCACTCTGCCTGCCCCCCAGAAGAAAAACATTACCATCTGAGGCTACCCAGAAACCCCAAATGAGGATCAACGGGGCACGATATTCGGTTGTACCCCAAATATATAGGCTGACCTGGGCTCTAATTCCATTTCTGACAAAGCCTGATCCTGGTCTTCCTGGCCCCACCCAGACAGCTGGCCCCACACTGAGCACATCGGAACCGCCATGGCCTTAGGTCGTCATCTCATCTCAACCTCGGTTTTCAGGCTTCATAACCTAGACCTTACCTCCAATCACTCCCTGGGTTTGAAAATGATGCAGACATCAGAACTCTTTCCCTATGGCAAGAAACCTTGTGGTTGGCATGTTGTCCAAGGTTCAGTATAGTTGAAACCAGTGTGGCCCTTGAGGCCCTGCCCATGCTTGCGGGCCACATTGGTCACAAACACACATTGTGACCCTCAGCCTGAGCCCAGTCCTCAGGTAAGGCCTCTCAGAGGCTGTAAGGAGAGACAGCATATTGGGCTTGCCATGCCCCTAGGCACCAATTTTTAACCATAGTTCGGGTTGTCCCTTCACTCTTCCCCAGGGCTCTGCTTTGGAATTCCTCTTTTGGTGGGACACCTGAGGTAACAAACCTGAAAAGAGTCCTCCCATCCCAAAGATTGACGAAAAACAATTGGGATCGGGCCAAGTCCACAGAGAGCAAGATTCGTCCATGGCCCATGAGGCGTCCCAACATTCCACGGCCATCGCTGATACAAAATCCAGAGACAAAGCCTGAGCATGCGCCTCACACTCTCTCATTCTTCATATCCTGAAGAGTTCTTCCGATAAGAACCTACATGGCACTCGAATGCACCCAATATATATAGTCTATCCTGGGCACTAATGCACTGTCTGACAACCTGAGCCCGGACCTCGTGACCAACTCCCAGACAGCTGACCGCACACTGAGCTCATGAGACCCGACAAGGCCTTAGGTCATCATCTCTTCCCTACCTCAGATTTCAGGCTTCTGAACCTAGACCTTAACTCCAATCACTGCCCAGTGGTGACTGTGATGCACAACTCAGAACTCTTCCTTACCCATGGAAAGAAACCTTGTGGTTGGCATGTTGTCCAACGTTCAGTGTAGGTGAAACTAGCATTCACCCTGAGGCCCCGTCCATTCTTGAGTGCGACACGGGCATAAACACGCATTGTGACCCTCAGCGTGAGTCCTGTCCTCTAGTACGTCCTCTCAGTGGCCGGACCATTAGATGTCATAATGGGCTTGACATGTCCCTAGGCCCCAAATTTTAACCAGATTTCAGGTTGTCCAGTCACAACTCCCCAGGGCTCTACTCTGGAATCCCTCATTTGCTGGGACACCTGAGGTTGAAAAACAAAACAAAACAAATC
>NW_026749497.1:0-1764 GCF_022355385.1 Mustela nigripes
TTATTTCAAATTTTATTTGACAGCAGAAACACAATCAGAGTGAATGACAGTGGTAGAGGGAGAAGCAGGCTTCCTACCAAGCAGGGAGCAGGACTCAATCCCAGGGCACCAGGGTCCTCACCTGAACCGAAGGCAGATTCTTAACTAAATGAGGCACCCAGGTGGACCTCAGATCTATTTCAAATTTCCTTTACTTTCCTCAAAGTTAGGCCATCTCACTTGCCCAGCAGATGTGCTGTACCACAGCTCACAGAGGAGCAAGAAAGCAGTGATCGAGCCTCTCACAAAACAAAAAACAAAACAAAACAAACCCAAATCCTTCCAAAAAAAATCTCCCCATTCTCCTTTATCCTCTTCCTTCCTGTTATACAGAAAGAGGTTTCCTTCCCAATCTCAAAGGAAATATACTTTCTGAAATGTCTTCATTGAGAGAGAGCTAACCTCTGGTCTTGATAGACTGATCCAATGTTGCCAGGTCTCCTTCTGACCCCTCCTCACACTCCTTATGAGGCACCCAACATCTTTGTTTGTTTTGTAATGGTTTTACTACATCCTATTTATTTATTTATTTATTTATTTTTTAACTATAGAAACATGTCCAAGAGCACATACAACAATATAACTACACACATATCCGCCACCCAACTTGCACTGTTATCATTGGGCCGATGTGATACACTGTGACTAAAGCGCAAAAGCCCTTTCATTTATTTATTTATTTATTTAATAAATTATTTATTTTCAGAAAAACAGTATTCATTATTTTTTCACCACACCCAGTGCTCCATGCAATCTGTGCCCTCCATAATACCCACCACCTGGTACCCCAACCTCCCATCCCCTGCCACTTCAAACCCCTCAGATTGTTTTTTGGAGTCCATAGTCTCTCATGGTTCACCTCCCCTTCCAATTTCTCCCAACTTCATTCTCCTCTCTAACACCCCTTGTCCTCCATGCTATTTGTTATGCTCCACAAATAAGTGAGACCATATGATAATTGACTCTCTCTGCTTGACTTATTTCACTCAGGATAATCTCTTCCAGTCCCGTCCATGTTGCTACAAAAGTTGGGTATTCGTCTTTTCTGATGGAGGCATAATACTCCATAGTGTATGTGGACCACATCTTCCTTATCCATTTGTCCCTGAAGGGCATCTTGGTTCTTTCATAGTTTGGTGACCGTGGCCATTGCTGCTAGAAACATTGGGGTACAGATGGTCCTTCTTTTCACAACATCTGTATCTTTGGGGTAAATACCCAGGAGTGCAATGGCAGAGTCATAGGGAAGTTCTGTTTTTAATTTCTTGAGGAATCTCCACACTGTTCTCCAAAGAGGCTGCACCAACTTGCATTCCCACCAACAGTGGAAGAGGGTTCCCCTTTCTCCACATATTCTCCAACACATGTTGTTTCCTGTTTTGTTAATTTTGGCCATTCTAACTGGTGTAAGGTGATATCTCAATGTGGTTTTAATTTGAATCTCCCTGAGGGCTAGTAATGATGAACATTTTTTCATGTGTCTGATAGCCATTTGTATGTCTTGATTGGAGAAGTGTCTGTTCATATCTTCTGCCCATTTTTTGATATGCTTGCCTGTTTCGTTTGTGTTGAGTTTGAGGAGTTCATTATAGATCCTGGATATCAACCTTTTGTCTATACTGTCATTTGCAAATATCTTCTCCATTCTGTGGGTTGCCTCTTTGTTTTTTTGACTGTTTACTTTGCTTTGCAGAAGCTTTTGATTTTGATGAAGTCCCAAAAGTT
>NW_026749498.1:0-1764 GCF_022355385.1 Mustela nigripes
TGCCAAAATTCTCACCAAAATACTAGCCAATAGAATCCAACAGTACATTAAAAGGATTATTCACCAGGGGCAAGTGGGATTTATTCCAGGGCTGCAAGGTTGGTTCAACTTCGGCAAGTCAATCAATGCGATAAAATACATTAATAAAAGAAATAACATGAACCATATGATACTCTCAATAGATGCTGAAAAAGCATTTGACAAAGTACAGCATCCCTTCCTGATCAAACCTCTTCAAAGCATAGGGATAGAGGCCACATTCCTGAGTATCATCAAAACCATCTGTGAAAAACCCCCCGCAAATATCATTCTTAATGGAGAAAAACTGAAAACTTTCCCACTAAGGTCAGGAGCACAGCAGGGATGTCCATTATCACCACTGCTATTCAACATAGTACTAGAAGTCCTAGGCTCAGCATTCAGACTACAAAAAGAAATTTAAAAAGAATTCAAACTAACTCTCTTTTCAGATGATATGATACTATATGTGAATAACCCAAAGGACTCCACTCCAAATCTGCTAGAACATCTACAGGAATTGAATGAAGTGTTAGGATACAAAACCAATGCACAGAAATCAGTTGCATTTCTTTACAACAACAACAAGACAGAAGAAAGAGAAATTAAGGAGTCAGTCCCATTTACAATTGCACCCCAAACCATAAGATACCTAGGAATAAACCTAACCCAAGAGGCAAAGAATTTATACTCAGAAAACTATAACATACCCATGAAAGAAATTGAGGAAGACACAAAGAAATGGAAAAATGTTCCATGCTCATGGATTAGAAGAACAAATATTGGGAAAATGTCTATGCTACCTAAAGCAATCTACACATTTAATACAATCTCTATCAAAATCCCATCCATTTTTTTCAAAGAAATGGAACAAGTAACCCTAAAATTTTTATGGAAACAGAAAAGACCTCAAATAGCCAGAGGAATATTGAAAAAGAAAGCCAAAGTTTGTGACATCACAATTCCAGGCTTCAGGCTCTATTACAAAGTTGTCATCATCAAGATAGTATGGTACTGGCACAAAAACAGACACATAGATCAGTGGAACAGAATAGAGAGCCCAGAAATAGACCCTCAACTCTATGGTCAACTAATTTTTGACAAAGCAGGAAAGAATGTCCAATGGAAAAAAGAAAGCCTCTTCAACAAATGATGTTGGAAAAATTGGACAGTCACATGCAGAAAAATGAAATTGAACCATTTCCTTACACCACACATGAAAATAGAATCAAAATGGTTGAATGACCACAATGTGAGAAAGGAATCCATCAAAATCCTTGAGGAGAACACAGGCAGCAACCTATTTGACCTCAGCTGCAGCAACATCTTCCTAGGAACATCGGCAAAGGCAAGGGAAGCAAGGTCAAAAATGATCTATTGGGACTTCCTCAAGATCAAAATCTTCTGCATAGCAAAGGAAACAGTTAACAAAACCAAAATACAACTGAAAGAATGGGAGAAGATATTTGCAAACGACATATCAGAGAAAGGGCTAGTATCCAAAATCTATAAAGAGTTTAGCAAACTGAACACCCAAAGAACAAATAATCCAATCAAGAAATGGGCAGAGGACATGAACAGACATTTCTACAAAGAAGACATCCAGATGGCCAACAGACACATGAAAAAGTGCTCCACATCACTCAGCATCAGGGAAATACAAATCAAAACCACAATGAGATATCACCTCACACCAGTCAGAATGGCTAAAATCAACAAGTCAGGAAATGACAGATGCTGGCGAGG
>NW_026749499.1:0-1764 GCF_022355385.1 Mustela nigripes
CATTCAGGAGTTGCTGAACTGTCATTTTTTTTTTTTTTTTTTTTTTTGCCGTGTGTTTCTACTTCATGCGTAGGAATGAAATGGGCGCATTCTACTTAAGTATGGTTTGAATCAGGGGCAGCCTTGCCTACATTAAATGACACTGGCTAAGAGATAGAAATTGTGTCCATTTGTGCAGAGGTACGCATGGGGCAGTTACAGAATCTCACGCTGATTTTCCTCTATGCTCCCAAAGACCCTATTTTTCATCTTTGCTCAGTTTTTATGTGTATTTCAGTAAAGCTTTAGTCTGTTGCTTTTGTAGCTTTCATAAACGCCGAAAGTCGAGTCATGTTAAGAGATTTGTACTGTGCAACTGTGTGCATATACTTTGAATTATGTGCCCACATTCTGTCACACTGGGGGAGGAAGCACTACCACAAACCACTTTCCACCCTTTCTCAGGGTTTCTGTGTCTTTGGGCAGAAAAGAAGGGACAAATGGAGATGTACAACCAGGCTCTCTCCTGTGATATTGGTTTCCTACCGATTAAGATCCTCACTGTCCCCTTTATGCACCTTGCGTATCTTTTGTGATGCCGTGTCTCCGTTTGGTTGAACACCTCCTGTAACTTCAGCTTTGTAACTTCAGGCAAGGCAAAGCCAAAATTCCTCAATGAAAATGACACCAACGTGTAAATGAAATCTGTTAATAGTTCTAAGCCAGGGTAGAAAAAGAAGAGGAGGGCAAAAAAGAAGAACATAACTTAGGATCAAGATGGAGACCTTGAGCTCAAAGCATTTTCACAAAGTCTTTTGATTTGTTAGTTTGTTTTGAGTGAGGTTATTAATGTTTTTCTTATGGTAAAAAAGTCAGTATCTAAGGATTTCACGGATTCTCCAAATTCAAAAGAATTCGTTCTTTTTTTATGCTTTTTGGGTCATTGAGAAATCACCCTTTGGTCTGAGGGGAAATTGTATAGTCCTGAGGTTGGATTTACCATCATTCATGAACCATTCTGATTGTCTGCTAGGAGTATGCCTTTTACTGCAGGGCATCTTAAAAATCAGAAAACATTGGGGAAGCTTATCATTGGACTATATGATAATATCCACACAGGGTCTAAAAAGGTTTGGAGACAAGGAAAATAGTGTATTACTGTATTTTTTTTTTTTCAGATTCATTATTGTATCTATTGCTTTAACATGGAGATTCTTCATCTGAAGGTTAAAAGAAACCATTCTGAGCATGATATTTGCAAATGTAGCTAACATTCTACTTAAAAATTAGTTGAGGGTTCCTGACACCCTAATTAATATGGCACATTTTTTCCTTTCTGCACTGAGTTAGAAAGGCAGAGGCAGGGAGGTAGAAAGTCAAGATCAGGAGCACCAGGAGAGCCTCCCCCAAATCCTTCATCTCAGGACAGAAAGACCAGAGCAACCAGGGAATGCTTGAAGACCCAGTAATGGTGGGAATGACATTTGAGCAGCAATTGTATTGAAACCCTCAATTACCCTGTGCATTGTTTTAAAAGTTACACGGTTTCCGGGAAATGTGGCCCATAATGTGTACAGCAGTGCAGCAGTGAGGTAGGAATCTCTTATGAATCCCTCAATTATGTGTACATTGCTTTTAGGCTTTTTAAAAAAGCCTTCGGGGAATATGGTCAATAATTACTTTGTATTATTTCAGTCCCTTTTCTCTGAAGAGTTGAAACCAGCGGAGGAGCTCAGAGCTCAAATTATCCGGTTGCCGCAGTGCCCCCGGGCCGTCAGAACTTAT
>NW_026749500.1:0-1764 GCF_022355385.1 Mustela nigripes
GGCCCGGAGAAGGGGCTTTGCTAATTGCGGAAGCGGGAAGTGAGCTCATGGAGGAGGCATCGGAGAGACTGAGAGGATGTGGAGGGGCAGGCAGAGGAGGGGCGCGCAGCGCCAGGGTGCTGTGCTGTGGCCCAGTCAGGACTCAGGACCCCCTTCCTCGCCGCCCCTGCACTCCCGCGCTCCAGCCCAGCCCCTGAGGCCGCGCTGTCCCGCTCCCGTGGCCCGCTGCCCCGCCCCGCCCCATGGCTTCTCCAGATGACCCTCTGCAAGCAGGTAAAGTGACACTGCGCCGCATACTCATCTGCAGCAGAAAGCACGGGTGCGAGCTCGCGAGGGTGTCGGGACCCAGCCTCCCGCGACCCCCGGGGCAGCGGGACCACCCCAGACGACACGCCGCACCCGGGACCCCACGGGGTCGGGCCGGGACTGAACTATGCGAGGTGCCCCCCCCCCCCCGCCAGCCAGCGCAATAGCCCTCATAGATTGGCACCCCCACGGGCGGGTGCCGAGGACCCCCTTCCCTCATCCCGATCCTTGGACCCGCCACTTTTGTTCTGGACTTGGGATCCCAGCTGGAAACTAGTCCCTCAGACCTCCCTGGCAGCAAGGAGCGCAGGGAGGGATTCTCGGTTTTTCCACCCTGGATCTTCCTCTCTCCACATTCACATGCCTTCTGCCGTCCCTTTCCTCACCTCATTGTCACTTTTATTAAATGGTTTTGTTCTGCATGTTGACCCACAGAGCGATTTCATGAATGAATATACAGGAAACTGAGTCGGAGCCCACCTGTGAGAGCCCACCTGTGGAGGCCTTTCATTAGAATGGTCTCTGGTTCTAGCCTCAGTTCAGAATACTGCTTGTACCTGAGGACCGAGTCCAGATGTTTCTTTCATCTCTGACTTGAATGAACTCCTAACGTCACTATGACCTGGGAAGCCGAGGTCCACAGCATCTTCATCTGAAATTCCATTAGAGCTCCCATTTACCTAGTGCCCAGCCTGAGTCTGTTTTCCACTACTGTCAGGGTTCTAGAAGTTCATGCACTGCCCACCACTGATAGTAGGGGCATCTCTCTGTCCAGATTTTCCCTTTACATAAGGAGGTCAGTTACAGGAGATTAGGGCCCACTCTAAGGACCTCACTGTAACGTGATTGCATGTGTAAGGACTCTAGTTCCAAATAAGGTCACGTTCTGTGGTACCAGAGATAAGGACTGCAGCAAGGTTTCTGGGGGTAATGCAAGGTCAGCTCTTAACAGTCCACTCTCTGGCTCCCTAAATTCGTGTCCTTCCCATGTGCAAAATACCTTCACCCAATGCCCTCCAAAGCACTAATCATCCCAGAATCAACTCAAAATCTGAAATCTCATCTGTCCGCCTCCACTCAAAGACCTAGATCTCACCCAGACCATGGGACCTGAGGACTGCATCCAGAAGCCACAGTCTCCTGGTAAAGCTGCACATCAGGTCCTGACATCACCCTCATTCGTCCCAGCAGCCGAGGGCCTACAGTTCCCAGAGACAGTTTCTCAGAGGAAGTTTGAAAACCACCTCAGAGGACATTCTTTGGGAGTGAATGAAGAGGGAAGGGGGTCAGAGACTCCTGCCATTCCCAGGGCATGCAGAACCCAGAGAGTGAGGCCTTGGGTGCTTTCTAGTGACAGATTCAAGGCAATTCTTTGACTTTGGGACTTCAGAGCTAAGTTAGTTTTCATTTGTGATTATTATTTTTGTGTGGGGGCCATAGCTTTTCTTTTGACCTATG
>NW_026749501.1:0-1764 GCF_022355385.1 Mustela nigripes
ACCCAGAACCCTCAGACCAGGAGAAGCCCACCTGCATTCCAGAGGCCGCCATCACCTCTGATGGCCCACATGGCAACAAAACCCAGAGATTGACATACCACTTGACCCCCATCCTTGACTCAGCCCATGGGAGATCCCGCCTCAGCACTGACAGTTTGGGCCTGCCATGGCCCTAGGCCCTAACCCTAATCGTACATTGGCTTTTCAGGCTTCTGTCCCCAGAGACCTGTTCCCCAATCCCTCCAGATTGGGGACCCCAGGGCCACACCCCAAGAGTTCTCCTGCCACTCAGGAGGAAATCACACCCATGCAGAACCCTCAGAACAGAACAAACCCGCATGATTCCCTCAGACCACCCCCACCTACAGCGGCCCACCCGGGCACAAAACCAAGCCCCTGATGCACTACTGGACACCTGTCCTCAACTCAGCCCCCTGGGGATCTGCTTCAGTATGGGCATATTGGACCAGTCAAACTCCTAGGCCCTAATAGTAACCCTAGGGTAGTTTCTCAGGCTTCTGTCCCCATAGAACTAGCCACCAATCCCTCCAGATTATGGACCCCTGAGCCACAGCCCAGGACACCGCCTGCCACCCAGGAGGAAACCATGCTGCTTGGAGCTGTGAAAAACCCTCAGAGTGGGAGAAACCTGCATACCCTCCTTGAGACCCACCCCCACTTTTGGCTCCCCACCAGACCACAAATATGCAGACTGGTGCTCAGCTGGATCCCCCTCCCTCAACTCTGCCTGCGGGGCCCTCTCCCTTCCTGGGGGCCCTCAGGGGAGCCGCATGGGCCCGACCCATGTTCCTGGATGGCCACGTCAACACCGAGTGAGAAAGAGCTCTAGATTGCATATGCCAGCATGGCCTGAATCACTGCCCAATGCTGGCCAATTCTCACAGCTTGGGCAGAAAAAAAGTCAGATTTAGCCAGAAAACCGCAGCAAACTTGCATTTATCAGCATGGGCTGTCAGGTCCACTGCCTGAGCCTGGCCTGTGCCCCAATATTTGCGATCCAAGCCCTGCAAAAAAGCCCTCTGTGAGGCAGGTGAACATGATGCCTACCACTCCCGCTCCCTTTGAGGTGCGGGCCCTGGCACTGGCAGATCACATCAGCGATGCCCCTAGGCCCTTGCCCTAAACCTAGGTTGGGTTTTCAGGTTTCCATCTCCAGTGGCCAGTAGCCTGAGTCCTCCACACCAGGGACCACAGAGCCACACTGCAGGAGTACACCTGCCCCCAGGAGGAAACCGGGTCGTTAGGAGCTGTGGGAGTGGGAGAAGGGGAGAAACCTGCATGCCCTCCCCAGTCCACGCCCACCCTTGACTCACCACTGGGCTGCAAAAACGGAGGCTGAGTAGCTATTCAGGCTTCTGTCCCCAGAGACCTGGCCCATGAGCCCTCCAGATTGCAGACCCCTGAGCCACACCCCAAGACTCTGCCTGCCACCCAGGAGGAAACTGTACCTTTTGGAGCCTCCCAAAACCCTCAGAGCAGGAGAAACCTTCATGTCCCCCCAAGGCCACCCCAACCTTCGGCGCCCAGCTGAGCCACAAACATGGAGCCTGATGCTCAGCCAGAACCCCTGCCTCAACTCTGTCCACAGAAAACCCTCTATGTGGGGGCCCTCGAGGGAGTCTCATGGTCCTGGCCCATGTTTCCAAGATGTCCACTATAAGCACCTAGTGAGAAATTGCTCTAGACTGCGGGTGCTAGTGTGGCCTGAATTGCCACCCAACAACAACCATTTCTCATGATCTC
>NW_026749502.1:0-1764 GCF_022355385.1 Mustela nigripes
ATCAAACAAGTTTCTTGAAAACTTGTGCCAAAGGGGTTATGTCTTTAAGGATTCTTATTTCAGAAGGGTTCTCTCCAACGTAAGATTTTTCAGAAGTTAAGTTAAAATCTGACCAAACCAAAAAATTTTTCCATTTTCCCTAGTGAGCAAAGATAGCTAAAATCTATCTGTCATTTTGAACACTGTACTCAACGACTGTAATTCTAATTTAAGAACAGATTATTTATATCAAAACCACATGTTGGCCTAATCTTACACAATATTCATAACTCTCACTCAGAGCCTTGGACACTTTTATTTGTTGAGTGTATATGGTACTATGGACATTCATCATTTTTGACCTCAGAGCTTCATGTATGTCTATACTTTTGAAAATACATGCACCATAGTTCCATTGTAAAATGTCTGGGTTATAAAATGTGCTATGCTATCAAAATGGTAATAAGAACATAGAAATGACCTGATGTAATGAACTGGACCAGATTGCCAGATATCACATTTCATACCAGAAAGATTCAGTGGTAAGTTTTAAAATGGCCAGCTATACTTCGACTGAATTATAACGCATTTAACTTCTTTCTTTGTGTACAGTATTATACATTAGTCAGTATTAGAGTAAATAAGTACTTTGGACAGATATAAATATGCTGTAATAAAAAATGTTTTTCTTCTTTCTTTTAGTCCTTTTTACTTGTAAGACTAGCCACAAATACCATGCCTTCCTCAAAATAATTTGCAATCCAAATTTATCTCTAGATGAATTTATTGCACAGAAAAAAATATACATATATACACTTACAGTAGACATGTTCAAAAATAATTACACAACAGCAGGGCCCTAAATGTAAGCGGTATAGTTGTTTTGTTTTTTTCTTTAAAAAAAAAAAGAGGTTATGTGAAATATTGGAATTTTATTACCAGGCCTAGTATTTCAAGACATTTAACTACTCTTACAGTGTCAACAGCCTCTTGTTGGCAGTATGATCTTATTGGCTCCATGGAATAACAGCAAGAATTTACTATTCCTTCCTTCTTTTATGACACACACAGAAAATAAAATTTGAAACATTTGCTCAAGACCATCCAGAATCATTTTAACCTATCAAAATTGATGGGAGGCCTTCACTGCCAAAGTCACTGCTGGGTTTTCACAATTCATTGCAGACAATCTGCTACCTCCATTATGATAAAGGAGAGAAGAGTCATAATCAGGGAAAAAAGCTAGATTAATACTTGTAATTATCATTGAATTATTTAGCCTTCTATAGGATAATTAGTATTAGTGTCATTTGATAATTTTCTCTCATTTTATTAAACACAACTGTGAGTAATTACACTACTTAATATTTCTCTGTATTGGCTGACTAGCTAGCAAACATTTATGAAAATATCCGATAGCCACACATATAAAATGCTGTATTATGATGCTGTTGAATCAGAACATACCACTACCTGATCCTGTAGCTCTTTGAGGATTTGCAAATCAATTAAATCTATGTTTATTGGATTCTTCCCCTACAATTAGAAAATTTATAATAGAGTCCATGAACATTATTAGTTTTACCATTTTAAACCAGCAATCACACTTTGATTTTTACAACAAAAGCAGAAATATAAACACACACATTTGGATCAGTTTCCTTTAGTCGTCTGGACTTCAAAATCCTATTCCTCAAGATAATGCACACCAAAGTTCTGGATTAAACAAGAAATTAGATGGCACCTGAACACTTGGTTTAATATTCTCCAAAGGACTATGCAACT
>NW_026749503.1:0-1764 GCF_022355385.1 Mustela nigripes
CTCTAATTTCCCTTTCTGTATTTTCATTGTTAGTGTATAAGAAATCCACTGATTTCTGTACATTGTCTTTGTATCCTGCCACATTACTGAATGGCTGTATGAGTTCTAGTAGTTTGGGGGTGGGGTCTTTTGGGTTTTCCATATAAACAATCATGTCATCTGCAAAGAGAGAGAGTTTGACTTCTTCATTACCAATTTGGATACCTTTTATTTCCCTTTGTTGTCTGATTGCTGTTGCTAGGACTTCTAATACTATGTTGAACAAGAGTGGCGAGAGTGGACATCCTTCCTGATCTCAAAGGGAAGGCTGCAAGCTTTTTCCCATTGAGGATTATATTTGCTGTGGGTCTTTCATAGATAGATTTGATGAAGTTCAGGAATGTTCCCTGTATCCCTATACTTTGAAGCGTTTTAATGCATCGGATGCTGGATTTTGTCAAATGCTTTTTCTGCATCGATTGAGAGGACCATGTGGTTCTTCTCTCTTCTCATACTAATTTATTCTATCACATTGATTGATTTGCAAATGTTGAATCATCCTTGTAGCCAAGGGATGAATCCCTCCTGGTCATGGTGGATAATCTTTTTAATAAGCTGTTGGATCCTGTTTGCTAAGATCTTGTTGAGAATCTTAGCATCCATATTCATCAGTGATATTGATCTGAAATTCTCCTTTTTGGTAGCGTCTTTGCCTGGTTTGGGAATCAGGGTAATGCTGGCTTCATAGAAAGAATCTGGGAGTTTTCCTTCTGCTTCAATTGTTTGAAACAGTTTCAGGAGAATAGGTGTTATTTCTTCTTTGAAAGTTTGGTAGAATTCCCCTGGGAATCCGTCAGGACCTGGACTCTTGTTTTGGGGAGATTTTTGATCACTGCTCCAATTTCATTACTAGACATCGGTCTATTCCGGTTTTTGAATTCTTCCTGGTTCAATTTTGGGAGTTTATAGTTTTCCAGGAATGCATCCATTTCATCTAGGTTGCTAAGCTTATTGGCATATAAACTGTTGATAATAACTTCTGATTATTGCTTCTACTGCCTTGGTGTTTATTGTGATCTCTCCCTTTTCATTCATAATTTTATGAATTTTGGCTTTCTCTCTTTTCTTTTGGATTAGTGTGACCAATGGTTTATCGATCTTATTGATTCTTCCAAAAACCAGCTTCTAGTTTCATTGATACGTTCTACTGTATCTCTGGTTTCTACCTCATGGATCTCAGCTCTAATCTTGATGATTTCCATTCTTATGTGTGGAGTTGGTTTGATTTGTTGTTGATTCTTCAGTTCTTTAAGGTGTAGAGAGAGCTGCTGTGTTCTGGAGTTTTGAATTTTTTTGATGGAGACTTGGGTGGATATGTATTTCCCCCTTAGGACCACCTTTGCTGTATCCCATAGGTTTTGGACCAAAGTGTCTTCATTCTCATTCGTTTCCATGAATTGTTTCAGTTTTTCTTTGATCTCCTGGTTGATCCAAGCATTCTTAAGCAAGGTGGTCTTTAGCTTCCAGTTATCTGAGTTCCTTCGGAACTTTTCCTTGTGATTGAGCTCCAGTTTCAAAGCATTGTGATCTGAGAATACACAGGGAATCATCTCAATCTTTTGGTATCAGTTGAGTCCTGATTTGTGACCCAGTATGTGGTTTATTCTTGAGAAGGTTCCACGTGCACTTGAGGAGAATGAGTATTCTGTTGTTTTAGGGTGGAATGTTCTGTATATATCTATGAGGTCCATCTGGTCCAATGTGTCATTCAATGCTCTTGTTTCT
>NW_026749504.1:0-1615 GCF_022355385.1 Mustela nigripes
CTCCTTCAGCACCCCCACTTAAAAAAAATACACTTATTTACAAAATGATAGTTGGCACAGGAAGATCAGGAAAGGACACATCTGCCTGGTTTTAAAGTTTCATTCTAAAGTTCACTGCAGAGAAACAATATAGATAATAATAATGCAGGTGATGTTACCTAACAAGGCCACAGGATTGAAGATACTTCCCTAAAATTGTTTTAATAAAAGTCTGGAACATTATTATTTTAGTTGCTGGAGGAAATTTTCTCCCCTATCAGGAGCAACAATTATTGGCCCTGTATGTTTCCTAGAATCTGTAGAGATTTTTACCTCCAGGGAACCCCAGGGAAGAGCACCTTAAAAAAAAAAGTGCAGCTGAAGCAGTTTGCAAAGATGCAATGATGCAATACTAAATTTAAAAAAGAGTTACTCTGAATATTATATGTATATAAACTCAGATATAAGAAATGCTAATGCTTAATTATTCTACCATTTAATTTATGGTTTTTAATCCCAATCCATAATATAGTCCAAACGGAATAAGGAGGATATAGCACAGGGATAGTGGGAAGTTATATTTATCCACTAATATTTAAAAATGCATTTTCTTTTTCCTTACCACACATAAAATGCAATGTCTGATAGTTATATTCCCAAACAATCAAAATGATCAGGCTTCTCTCTCTTCTTGGTTCATTTGCCAGCTGCATTTTACCAATATAACCACAGGAAAGAGGTTCCATTTCTGCATGGAACAAATCTTTAAAAAAATAAATAAATAAAGGGAGGACATACATTTTCACAGCACCATAGCAGGTGCTTGGGGGTTCATAAATCTTGCCTAATTCAGACCCTCTGTTTGAGTGGTGGTCTTTTTTCAACAATAATTTCTAATCAATGTATACTTTACTGGAACAGAAAAAAAATTTACATTGACTAGACAACTACAAAAAGAATTATACGGTGTTTTGCTATCTGCAAATAAATATGTTTTGGCATTCCTGGATATCTGATCCACTAAATGAAACAATACAACCATTTACCCTGCCTTTTTTGTGGTTTAAATAAATTCTAGAAACCTATTACAGCACTCAAGGGCGAGTACTTCTGTGGTTTAAGCTGCAGGAAATATTACTGTGTAGCATAAAGTATGGCAAATGGGATGTCAGGAGATGGGAGTTCCTCCCCTGATCTACCACCCACAAGTGGTGTGACCCTAGGCAAGTCACTTTGCTTTTTTCTTATCAGCAAAGAAAGAAATTTCATTCAGTTATTCAACAAATATATACAGTTAACCTTTGAACAACACTGGTTTGAATTGTGCAGGTCCACTTACACGTAGATTTTTCATAGGAAAGTATTGTGAATGTGCTTTCCTTATGATTTTCTTTCTTTTTTTTTCTGTATTTATTTTTTAAAAATTTATTTTCAGCCTAACAGTATTCATTGTTTTTGCACAATACCCAGTGCTCCATGCAATATGTGCCCTCCTTAATACACACCACCTGGCTCCCCCAACCTCCCACCCCCCCGCCCCTTCAAAACCCTCAGGTTGTTTTTCAGAGTCCATAGTCTCTCATGGTTCACCTCCCCTTCCAATTTCCCCCAACTCCCTTCTCCTCTCCATCTCCCT
>NW_026749505.1:0-258 GCF_022355385.1 Mustela nigripes
AAAATACAGAAATCAAAAGGAGAAAAGCATCCATAATAACCTTCTTCCAGGGGCATCTGGGTGGCTCAGTGGGCTCACTGAGCCCCAGTGTTCTCAGGAGACTAGAGGATCTAAGGGATTGCTTATATTCCTTAAATTCGACCTTGACTGTGCCAAGGAAAAGAATAAATCTCAGATACAAATGCTTTTTTTTTTTTTTTAATGTTATGAAAACAAAACACCCAGTTTCCCATTTTAAAAACATATCCTTAGAATGGG
>NW_026749505.1:358-1763 GCF_022355385.1 Mustela nigripes
TCCTTAAATTCGACCTTGACTGTGCCAAGGAAAAGAATAAATCTCAGATACAAATGCTTTTTTTTTTTTTTGTAGTGTTATGAAAACAAAACACCCAGTTTCCCATTTTAAAAACATATCCTTAGAATGGGCTGCCTGGATGGCTGAGTGGGTTAAAGCCTCTGTCTTTAGCTCAGGTCATGATCTCAGGGTCCTGGGATAGAGTCCTGCATCTGGCTCTCTGCTCCACAGGGAGCCTGCTTCCTCCTCTCTCTCTCTGCTGCCTCCCTGCATACTTATGATCTCTCTGTCAAATAAACAAATAAAATCTGTTTAAAACAAAAAACAAAAAAACCCACCCTTCTTCCAAAAAAACACTTAGACAAATTTTGGAGAATGTCCCTCCAAGCTTTTTTATGCATGTGTAAGTATGTAAATATACTTATACAAAAATAGGACCATCATTGAAATGCTGTTTTTAACTTGCTTCTCTTCACTGAAAAATAAGAACACTTTTCCGTATAAGTATATCCATATCATCAATTTTTTTAAGATTTTATTTATTTATTTGATAGAGAGAGAGATCACAAATAGGCAGAGAGACACACAGAGAGAGAGATGAGGAGAAGCAGGCTCCCTGCTGAGCAGAGAGCCCAATGCAGGACTCGATCCCAGGCCCCTGGTATCATGACCTGAGCCGAAGGCAGAGGCTTAACCCACTGAGCCACCCAGGCCCCCCTCCATATCATCATTTTTAAAAAATATTTTATTTATTTATTTGACAGAGATCACAAAACTCAAACATAATGGTGAGTGAATATTCAAGACACAAGGAATATATATATATTTTAAAGATTTTATTTCTTTATTTAAAAGAGATCCCAAGTAGGCAGAGAGGCAGAGAGAGAGGGAGGGAAACCGGCTCCCCAGTGAGCAGGGAGCTTGGTACGGAGCTCGATCCCCGGACCCTGAGATCATGACCTGAGCTGAAGGCAGGGGCTTAATCCACTGAAACACCCAGATACCCTGAAAAAATACATTTTTAAACACATAGAGAAAAAAGTGGGGCACCTGGGTGGCTCAGTTGCTTAAACATCTGACATTGACTCAGGTCACCATCCTGGGGTCCTGGGATTAAGCCCTGTGTCTGGCTCTCTGCTCAGTGGGAAGCCTGCTTCTCCCTCTCCCTTTGCCCCCTCCCTGCTTAGAGACTCCTCTTTCTCTCACTCTCTCAAATAAATAAATAAAATCCTTTTTATAAGTGTTTGTCAAATTGTACACACGTGTTCTAAGAACCAAAACTGTACCTCCACCCCTAACCTTAGAACTCCAGGCTGGCATATACTAGTAACATGCCAAAGAAGGTGTGCTCAGCCTACCAAGTATCATTCTTTATAATCTTTATATGACTGCAAAGTCTTTCATA